>NW_015373922.1:80609-80882 GCF_001272555.1 Dufourea novaeangliae | reverse complement strand
GCCCGGCAGCGAGCCGTGGGCGCGGTCCTGCCCGTCCTTGATGGATGGCTGGACCGTCGGCACGGCAGGCTATCCTACCGGCTCACGCAGGTGCTCACCGGGCACGGATGCTTCGGGGATATCTGCAGAGGGTTGGAGCCGAGGCGACGGCAGAGTGCCACCAGTGCAGCGCGGAGGTTGGCTCCCCGCAGCACGTGTTGGAGGAGTGCCCGGCCTTTGCCACGGAAAGGCGGGCACTCCGTTTAGAGATAGGGGGAGACCTCTCGCTCCCGG
>NW_015373922.1:42768-80221 GCF_001272555.1 Dufourea novaeangliae | reverse complement strand
GCACAGGCGCGGCGGTGGCGGTGCGTCCATACGAGATTCCGCCACCGCCGAGTTCCGCCCGAGAAGGCTGCCACGGGGGTTTTAGTGGGTGAGAGTCCCACACTACCTCGGAGTCCCACCCCAGGACTCCAAGGTGTGCATAATGCATTTCCCCCGCGAAAAAAAAAAAGGTGTAGCTGTAGTTGGTGATTTTGTGTTGTTCTTTGCTTTGAAAAGATTGTAACGGTAGTTTTGTTTTTAGAGAATTTAAATCCAGTTTGTAGAGAGAATTTTTGGAGTCTATCTAAATTGTCTTGAAGGATTTGTTGACTGGTGTTTAAATTTTTTCCGGTTGTAAAGAAGGTACAGTCGTCAGCAAATATAGTATACTTAACTGGTTTAGAGAAAACTCCGGCAATATCGTTTATTGCAATCAGAAATAAAACTACGCTTAATACAGATCCCTGTGGTACCCCATTTAGGGTTTCAACTTTCTTGGATAATTTGCCATTTACACGGACGTATGTGGATCTGCTTTTTATGAAATTGTATATGAATTGTATCATGATTCCACTTACGTTCCACTTTTTAAGCTGTTGTATTATTCGGTGCCTCCAAAGCATGTCGTAGGCCTTTTCAATGTCCAAACATATTGCTATTAGGTGTTGTTTTTTGAGGAAGGCTTCACAAATGTTTATATCTAGCATTGCAAGATTGTCAGTTGTCGAACGATACTGTCTGAACCCATTTTAATTTTTTTCTAGTAGATTGTTTGTTTCCAGATACCATCGCAGTCTTTTGCAGATTATTTTTTCTAGTAATTTGCATAAGCAGCATGTCAAGGCGATAGGTCTCTAGCTGTCGATTTGGAGTTTGTTTAATCCGGGTTTTAGAATGGGAACCACTATTGCTTCTTGCCATTTGGCGGGGAAAACCCCATTCAGCCAAATACAGTTATAGATATCTAATATGCAGTTTATTCCTTCTTTTGGTAATTGTTGTATAAAGATATTTGGGATGTTGTCGGGTCCTGGGCTGGAATTTTTGACAGATTTTAGTGCCGATTGCAATTCTGTAATCAGAATCTTTGTGTTAAGGGGGTGGTTGTGTATTGGAGAGATGATCTGTTCGTATTTTGAATTTTCTTCAACACTGGCTTTGATTTTAAGAAAGTTTGGGTCGAAATTTTCGTTACTCGAATTTTTTGCAAAGATAGTAGCTAGAAGGTTGGCAATTTCTGTAGCGTCCGTGATAATTGAATTGTCAGAGCCTTTAATCATCCAAAGTTCATGGAACAGAAATCACTTTAAAGTTTGCACTTTCTAGTTTTTGGTTCCTTAAATCAATTTTAAGAAAATGATAGTCTAGAGGGTAAAATTCGCCCTTTAAGAGGAGTGTGCCAAACTGTACTTTTCCTTGATGTTCGTTAAGTGCTACGGAGTGCAAACAATATTTTTTTTGCAATTTTGATATATACCACCGAAAAGTATGATCGTTTGTCTTTAAAATAAAACATACCTCATCGAAGAATTATGATGTTTAACAAAGATACAGCCCTTTAAAGGAAACCTATATTTTAAAAATGTTTTGTGTACTGTAAGGAATGTGTACTGTTCTTTATTCTTCCCTTTACTACACTCTTCTAGTACATGAAGCCATGTTTCTTCCTTCCCTCCACGTCTTCTACATGCTTTTCCCTCGTCATCGGGCCAATACCTTCCTTCCCTCATTTCATTTCCCAACCTGTACCTTGCTACTGTCTGCCACATTATTTCCTTCTTCCCTTATTCTAAATATTCCAGAGTCTCTTCTTTTCTTAACATTCTCTCCTCTCCCTGAATCTGATACTTATAATCTGCTTTCCCACTTTATCGGCCTTTCCCTCCCTAGTACTCGTATACCTTTGTAGATGCCACTACCTGTCCTACCACTGTAGCGTTTTTAATTACCGAAACAGATTTCTGTTTTACCGACTCCGGAAGTTATATGGAATAGGAAATAACTTACACACGAATAAAATAACAAGGGCTTTAATTAAACAAAATAACTTTTACTACTAAATAACAAATACGACAACACTCTTTTAAACCCGGAAGACCTTTTATGAGCTGTTCTTTTTTATACGTTTATTGCCAAACTGAGACTGTCTGTCTCCGGGAATTCTCCCTCCTAATCCCATTGAAAAGATGGGCCAATCGCCTTACGTCATTTCCGAATCACCGGAAATGCACTTGCTTTACTTGCGCGCGGGATCCTGAAGGCGTCGCCACACCACTTACTCTTCCCCTTGCCTTTTTTCCCGCTCCTTTCCACCTCACGCTCCTTTTAACCTCTCACTCACACTACCTTTGAATCCTTTTCTTTTCTTTTCCTTTTATTCCCACTATCAATATTTTTCTCTCTATCACCCTCCTCACACTTTCAGCTCTTACTCGCGCGTCCACACTCCTTCTTTCGCTCTTCTCACTCACTTCAATCTATTTTAACTTCTCACCAGTCACTCTCACAATTTACTGTCTCGCCACCGAAAACGGAAGTTCGAATATCAAAAGTCTTACTTATAATTTATTAGGAAAAATTGTTTGCCTTTGTAAATATTGATATTTAATTATTTTGCTCATATGTTACGTGTTTTTAAACTGCTCTGTAAATCGGGAAAAATATTTCCATTTTGCTGGATTACAGTTGTCGAAAATATTTTATTAGAAGGTGAGACGTATTTACTTTTTGTAATACAAATTTAAAGTTTTTGTAATTTTATCACAATTAGTATTCTGCTACTGTACAATTTCTTCTCTTAAAACGAAGGAAAACCAATGGATCAAGATAATATGAAGCCCATCCAAAATGTAGGGTTAATCGACATAACATTAAAGAATTTAGCAAGAGAACATTACTTAATTCTGGAGAGTCAATAGCTTACAAAATTGCAATTTCATAACGGGTTGCGAATTGTGATATTTTCTTCTGGTCGAATGACAGTTGCCTGCGATTATAGAGAACGCTTAAGTTCAGATTACAATAGAACCACTTGTAATTTTATTACAGGTTGCTTTGTTACCATGCAGTGCACGGCTAATTGATTATCATTGCGAGAACAATGATCAACACTTGTTGAAGCACATATGCCTACGAGTTCTGGTAACGTCTTCGGTTCTTGTATTGTTTCCACAATAGACATTACATGTGTATTTAAAGTTTTCCAATCCCGGCCCAAGGTCTGCTTCTACCATTTAAGAGCACCTGGTCACGTACCGTGTCACAGAAATCGAGTTGCAATTAACTATCATGCTGACTTAGACTTCTAAGGTTGATCACTTTCACTCATTACATTAGGAAATTCGATCGTGTTTCGCGGTACTGTTTCCCGATCGCTCCTATTCGTTCAATTCGCCGATTGGAATGCACAAACTGTACAACGTAACTCTAAAGGACTATATCGGTAATGATCCTGGTTCTAATCAGACTTGGGCAAATTTTATTTGAAATGAAAATCTGAAATAACAATTTGAAATCATTTATTTCGATACTTTATTTTCAATCCTGCTATTTGCAAATGAAAATATTATGGATTCATTATTTCAAATAATGAACTATTTTGTTATTTTTGTATTTCAAATTTGACAAAAGAAATAATGCTGAAAATAATATGCAACAGATTTCATTTTAAGACATCTTTACAGCAATTTGTTTTAAGCAGAACCCGTTCTTCCAAAAACTCATCAGTGAGAGATTTTTGCTTGAGTCCGGCTAATATTGTCGCGAAAGAAAATAATCGTTCCGACTGGTGCGGAAAATGGAAGAGGGGTGTTACTCTTCAAAAAAATGTCAATAAACAAAATTCATAACCGAAGTAAAGTTGGCGTTTAAGTGGAAACGTTTTAATTCCTCCCAATAAAAGCGGAACTGAATTTTACCGAAAAGAATTATTTCAGATGTACAAATACAGTGTTTTTAATTCATAGAAATATAGTTAACTTTTCATAATATGGACACCATCTGTGATTAGGTAAATTACTCAACCAGGATTACTAAAACAAAGTAGTGGATTACTTATTGGTGCACTCAATACATACTCTTCTGCTCATTCAAGAAGAAGTATTCCTCTATTACAAAAATTCGAATTTCCACGTTTAATCGATCAAAAGCGGCGAAGTTCCGTTTACATGTTTGCTACTCGAAACTCTTTACCCAGACAATGAGTTTGCCGATTTCCGGTGACTTACAGACGGGAAGTGTACGGCGCCGCGTCAAGGCAAAAAAAAAAAAGAACATCATTCTTTTCTTTTGTTACTAAAGCAAGTAACGTTACCCACAGAAGCCCAAGGTTTACGTACCGTGAATTTACTTCGTAATAAGCGGCGAATTGACAATTAGTGTCGTCTCATTCCGGGACCGCCTTGTCATTTTTAAGTCAATGGCAGGAACGAACGAACGAACCAGAGACGGACGTTACACGCGTGTGAGTCTCTTTGTTTTTAAAGAAGTAACATGCACAGTATAACACTGTCCTTGGTGCTCTCTCGATGGTACTCGACGTGGATCTTACCTTGTGGCATCGTACGACAGGTAGAACGGCCATGCACAGAAGGACAAGGGCACGAATCATTTTGCGTAAAAGTATTCCCGATGGGCTGCGTCACATCGCTGAAAACGAAAACGGAATATATGAATGTACGAATCGTCAAACTGTACGGGAGAATTAATAAAAATGTACACGTTCTATGAATTATTAATTCTATTAACAAGAAACACCCAATTCCGTGATCAGGCGAATGAAAAAATATAATAAATGTATAAACAATGACCGTACTACATTTTTCAACGTGATGACAAGAGAGAAAAGATTCATGAAACTGATTGGCGTTCAAGATGGTTAGGCTAAGGGACATTGTTTGTATTGCGCTACAAAAAGATATCCTTTTTTGTGAGTTGAAATCCGAAATTTTGATAAATCCATGGTTAGAATACGTAATGAGTGTATTAATTATAAATTTTTTTTGGGTGCAAAGGAACATGGCTACCTTCGCCATAAACTATCGGTAATACGCTTAATTTTGCTTCATGTTTAAAAAAAATTCGTATGAACAAAAACGTTGCCGTGCGTATGAAGGAAATAGAGGATTGTCTCGGGGCTATAAAAATCAATAAAAGCAACGCGAAAATGTAATTTAGAATTTTTTTACTATTGAAATCAATTTCCGATAGAAACATTTTAAGTTAGAATTAAAATTACGCGATGGCCATTAAAATGGTGAATTTATTGGATCGTATTAGATCAAAAGAAATCGTGTAGAAAGAGAATTTAATTTTTTTTTCTAGGTCATGTTAAAAGGAAATCGAGTAAAAACAGATTTAAGTGTACTTGTATTGTTAAGGACCCTTTCATATGGTCTAAAAAGTTCCTTAATTAACAGATATTTATACGTTTTACTAACAGAAAAGCTACTGAGAAACAAATGCAACAAGTTTCCATGTGTATGAAGTTCCATTTAAAAAAAGCTTGGAAATAAAATAAGAAATGTGAATTGATAATTCAGAAGTGTTCGCTGTTTTCCAACATAGTGAAATTGGACTGAAAAAGATCAACATAAACGACACAAATGTCGTTTAAACTTGGAGCTTATTATTATATTTTTTAAATATAAACTAGTGTATATGTTACTACACAGTTGATAGCAAGCAGAGATGGGCATTATCTAGATAACAAATTATTTAAATAACTGTTCGAATAAAAGATACTTTATTTTTATTCGTTATTCGAAGCTTGAATAAAGGAAGTAGAGACTTTCGAGAATAAATTTATTCGACGAGAATTATCCGACGAATAAAAGATACTTTTTTTATTCGGGGCGTTTTATTCATAGCGTCGATGATATTTTCATTTTTTATTTGTATCTTTTATCCGAAGGCTTTGAATAAATCTTCAAATAACTATGGCCAGCCAGCCAGCTCGAAAAAACGCGCTAGCGAGCGTCGAGCGTCGAACGTCAAAGGCCAGCGACCGACAATCGGCATAAAATGTAAACAGACGTAGATGAGGTAAGGTATCATCCACGAATGAAGATTTAAACTTTCACAATTTTCAATATATATTAATAAAAGTGTGTGTCATGAATGAATTGAAGAGATTCTCGCGTTGCAAATGCATCCAAATTCGAGTGTAATTGAACAATTTTTACTCATACGTATTGTTGCGGATAAAAATGATATATTATTGAAAATAATCCGAATGATGTCGTATTTGGACTCATTTCCACCGGCAGAATCTCCTCAGTTCATTCATGACACTTTAATAAGTGTATACTGAAAACTATTGTCAGACGTAGTATTCGTCGGAAAACGGTCCCATCGCGGAAAGGCCGAGGTTCGAGTCGAGGGCCACTTTGGTGACGGCATCTGGCATTTACACCCCCTCCCCTTTCATACACTCTGCCATAAACGGTCTCGGGGACCAAGGACTGTTCCAGGCGTGCGATGCAGAAGGTTTTCAAGACACAGTTAGAGGCTAACGATTGTCACGGCAACAACTTGTATTTTCAATTCGGTTATTGCTCTGAGCACTCATCTTACTGTATAAAAGATTAAATTTTCGTTCATGCGTGTTACGTTTCATTCTTTATCTGTTTACATTGTATTTCGATCGTCGGTCGCCGGCTTTCACGTTCATCCTTCTAGTCCGGGAGCCAGTAAACTTTCATCTCACGTCATTTGATTACAGCTGAAAATTTGTGAGGCTTTACTTAACTTACAAAAATCGTAGTCTGGCGGCTTGGACACGCTACGTTTGGCGACATTATAGTGTCAAAGTTGTAAAAAAATGACAATACCCTTTCGTCATTTGATTACGGCTGAAACTTATTTTGGTAATAGTTTAAGTACTAAAAAATCATAAAACATTTGTCTGGCTGCCCACCCACGCTGCTAAAGTTACTACGTCTATGTTTAGCCAGTCAAAAATTTCTTGCAATCTGCTTATTCGAGCTGCCGAATGCTGAGCGTCAACGACCCAAGGTCGACACTGGGCATTTAAAATGAAACAGAGTATCTGTCAAAGGATCCGATAGCTAAATTGGAATCGAACCGAGTCGATACCCCAAACATCCCAAGACGGTTTCAACGAATCTCTCTTCGTCGAATCCGCCTTACTAAATTATGATTTTTTACATTACGAATTTGTTGTTTACCTACAGATCTTACGTCTGAACCGCAAAATACTGCGCTTTTCTCGGACGGACCAGTGTTAGGCCCGTGTCGCACATACACGGCGCGTTGTCGAAAGTTACTTAATGGTTTATAACGACCAATGTCAACAAAAATTCAGAACATATGGATGATTTCAATCTTTTTGGAAATTATTTATTAATTGTATTTTCATTCTTCCTGCATTATTTGAGTAACCAACCCTAAATTAATATAAATGCTGACTTGTAATTTCGAAAATTAAAAAATGTAATTGTTAATTTAATGAACTAATAAAATATTAAGTAAGGACATTGTTCCTGGAGGATCTGGCTGGCACTCTCGTTGGTAAATTTATGGGATTTCAAGGGTGGTTTCGAGAAAAGCAATTATTGTGCATTAGTCTTTTGCCCGCTCGCACCTTGTGAGTTGCGTGACGTAGGCGGTCCGCAATCGGACACCGTCCTAAATTGTCGTTGGTCCTAACAAATTCCCACTTGAAGTTTTACTACGGACTTTTGGGAGTAGAAGAAGCTCCTTAGGAAAAATCTCAGACATTATCTCGTGACATTCAGTGACGTTGAAACATGTATTCGTCGCACGAATATTTTGGTATTTTTGTTAACGTAGGAACAACACATTTCTCTATAACAATAAATTAATGTAGGAGCAACACGCAAAATAACAAATCCATTTAAAGTAAATAATATGATTCTGACAAGTGGACAGTGTTAGTGACCGTACAGTAAAATAAACACCGCCACTGCGTTGACCCGATCGCACTTGTCACTACGTCTTTCGGTGGTGCCGTATACTGTCGGTGAAAGAGCTTTCGTGGAGCGGGACATCCAACTGATTTTACAACTAGGCACTTTGTGGGTGACCGGAAGGCCCATTGATGAAACTGCAGCCAGGGCCGTGCGTATCTTACAGAAGTATATTTACTTTACATCTCAGGCCCCTGTCATCTCTTGCTCAGTAATATGTGTAGGGTGTGAGATGCGTGTGTTTAGTTTTAGATCGAGCGAGTGCGGTGCGAATGAAGAGTGTTTATACCGTGTGACAGTTTCTTCGAATGAGAGTGCGTGCTAGATAAGATGGAATGAAAGGAACTGCGTCGAACCTCGTGATCGAAAATCGACACGAGGCGAGAATGTGTGAATGCGTGTGTGAACCTATGACCGAGTGTGACCATGTATGAAAGGGGATATAAGAGGGAAGTCAGTCAGAGCGAGTGTGTCTTAAGAGCTAGACTGTTGCAAGCGTGTCCTAACGAATTCTTTATACACATTTTAGAATAAACCTTTTATTTCTACCAAATACAACCACCACTTACTATTATTCCTACATATGTAATTTACGTATTAATAAAGGGTAACATATCGTTGTCAAAGATTAGGAAATATATAAACTTCTACCGTGAATGTTGCAAGTTAAACATTCGTTTACGACGAATATGTATTTGCACGAATATAATAGCAACTCTAGAATGGCAAATTAGTTTCTTTCAATTTTGAAAGGTAGATGACGTGTAATAAAACCGGAATTTGGGAAAGGAAAGTTCAAAATTAATTGTAACGGGTTGGAGACCGACTAGTCAGGACCTAGAGGAAATTCCGGGTTTTTATTCGACCACCATGCACCTTGAATAGTCCAGGGATCGCCATTCTTTACCTCCCTTCCTCCATCTCTCTCTCTCTCGCTCTCTCGCTCTCGTTAATTGGTTACTTTGAATTTTTTGTAACAGTCACTCATTTGTATAACTTATTTTCAAAATTGTATGCAGTACCAAAATTTTTTTAAATATACCAGAGAGAAAGAAACAGTTCCGTGTTGACATCCCACGGCCCTGAACGAAGTTCGAATACCATAAGTCTCACAGTACGGGGTTTATGGCCAAACCTACTGCCTAGTTGTAAAATCAGTCTGAGGTCCCGCTCCACGAAAGCTGTTTCACCGACAGTACCTGCGATCAGCTGTGGAGTAGCTGTCACCCACCATAAACCATTTCGTCCGTCGATGACCAGGATCGGTACAGTGACCTACTGACACAGGTCTACAAGCTGCAGGTGAATTTCCGAAAGGGTGAGTTGTATTCAATTTATTGTGGATTATTTTTTTTTTAATTTAACGCAACCTATGACTTTTTCACGGCAATAATTCTGCAAGTTTATGTACGTATATTTTTCTTCCGGTTTCTTAAAGACAATTATTTGTAATCAGTATCATTGTAGCCTGTTACTGAACTACGGATTCTTATGTCAATAACGAATTACGATCACTATTACATTACATGTTCCTTAATACGTTATTTGAAAAAGAAATTTACAAATTCCTTAACCTCTATCTTCAAATAATTATTATTTTCGATTCTGTTAAAAAAAATAATTGTGTATTCGTCTTTTTACGTTACACATGATTTTCTTACATTTACGTTTCATTCATTCATCACTTTAAATGACAAACGAAAGATGATAAAAAGTTCGATTTGTTACGTTTTTTTTATTTGCTATTATACGCGGTTTCCTGGGATGCATGCCTAGTTGCTTGTTCGGAGCGTCATAGTACAAGCGTAACGCGTAGCCACCGCTAGCGCGGGAACTCGGCTGGCAAACTCGCGCTCTGATTGGTCAGGGTTTTTCGTTAATATCTCGTTAAAAAAGCCTCAGATAACATTTTCGCTCAGGAAAAAGTGGTTCCAAATCATCCCAGGAAACCCTCGTTTCCCAGAAGAGAGACATTTTTGAGACACCCTGTATATATAAAACACTTTTTTTATAAATCACGTACTGTGAAGTTATTCGAGATGAACAAGAGTATGTGACTCACTCTGTATATGCGCGAGTTTACATACTTTTTCGTTAAACTCTGTACACAACGGACAAAAAGAGAGAGACAGAGAGGGGAGAGGGGGGTGAGAGCAAGAGAGAGAGAGGGGGGGAACAGAAAAATATTGGAAAGTGACCTGCGCAAATGGATTCACATATGCATATTGCACGAAGTTAAAATTCACAAGAACGAAGCATCTAGGAGGCGTCGAACGCAACGACCTGGAGACCTGATGATCCCGGAAAGAAAGTTGTATTCCATCGAATTAACGCCGACGTCGCGCATCAAAACAAAAACTTTCAACCAGGGCATCGTAAGGACGGTGAAGTTGACATATCTTTCAGTAATTGCTAATATCAGAATGCATAAAAAACGGTCTCCCCTGACCTATCGACAGACTGTAGAACGTTCAACGCGTTTTCTGTGTTATCTGAAGTTTCCGTCTTTCGGCAGGTGGTTTAGGATGTATTGGACCTATATTCAAAATGCTATGAAGTGAATAAAAATTTCTGAGATTGTTCTCTTGGCCTTCCTGATGTGTTGTACAAATTTGTACACGAATGCACTAAACGATTGCTAAGTTATAACGATTCTTATGTTCATGTGAAATGTGTTAATAAACTGATCATACATTTTAAATTTAAAACATCTTTTCCTTTAATGGCGGGGAATGTGGAAGAATGAGAATAAATATCACTGAAACAGCACAGGCTTCCGATTCCCTCGGAAACAAGTATTGAATTTGACAAGATATAATTGATTCTTTATTGGTATACCTAATATATTGGACGTTACTTTTACGAATGAAAATTATGAACGTAACTACTTTCTTTATTGCAAAATTACACAGAGTACTTTACTCTCTTGAAGATACTCTCTAACTTCATAATAAAATCAATTATGTCAAGCGCTAAAGTTAATTAAGGTGGATAATTAATCTCAATTAAACTCGGTCATTCTCTCCATGGGCATTAACAGATGGACATTTAAGTCAAATTCATAAATGAACTTTCTAAAGATGTTTGTAATTTTCTGCTAAAAAAATACTATTTAGCGATGATAACATTCGGCAGAAAGATGGCAGTTAGAAGTGTCTTTGAAGAGTCATTTTCAAGTTCATCAGTATAATAATTATGTAATAAATGTAACATGAATATAATCTATTTAATCTGACTTTGTTTAATATTAATGTTTAATACAATATCAAGCACTGGTAATAAAACCATCATTTCATGATCAACAACCTACACAAAGCTGGGAAATTTAATTTGATTTATTGAAAAACAAATACTTCCCCACTAAAAAAATTCTTTTTTGTGATATCTTTCTGTTTGGGCAGTTTTTCTAATGAATGAACATGATCCGACTACAAATGGAAATAGATTTTAAAGTATGTATAATTTACTACAACACATGTTAAAATCAAACCATTTATTTCTATTGTTGATTGCTACAAATAAACAAGCATTACGAAACGAAATAATACAGTTATATATTATAATTTTTTAATAAAAACGAATTATGTAGTTATTGTGTGGTATTTAGAGTTATTAATGTGAGACGCATTAAAAGGACATACGTAATTTTATTATTATTACACATAAGTAAATTCACAAATTAAATAGAAAGCATTTGATAATCAAAGAATTAAGTGTACATTTCTACTGAAATGATATTAATTACGATAACGAGAAACACAATTATTACAAATTTATGTCAATAGCAATTACCAATTTATAGCTTTAAAATTTTTACAACAAAACATTTTCAAAGTTTAAAATTATATGCGTACTTATTCGATTCACATCAGTAAATAATTTTTAGTAAAAGAACAGTGGTATTAATTCTAATTTACGACCTCTAATATATAAGTGTTTGTAATATTTCGTATTATGTTGTTGTAAATGTTTGTAACTGTAATATTTTGTAATTCAGTACAATGTTTACTCAATATAATAATAAAGTGTCTAACACGTCCTTTCATTCATATCCGCGTACATATGTTATCGCAATATATGGATATTTTATTCTCAAAATATTATCTTATCTGCTGATCATTAAATTTGAATCCCGATTAGATGAAAAAGTTGTTTCTATATCTGATTCTCTTGTCGAGAGCAATACTTAATTTGAATGTATTGCTATGAATAGGAAATATTGTCTTATTTTAATTAGTATTGATGTTTCTGGTTTCCTCAACTTTCTCTTTAACCATAAAATCGAGAATATAATTGAATTTCCTTGTTTCGCAGTTAAATTGCGGTGATTAATGACTTCCTTTCGCTTCTCCTGATAAACCAAAATCAATACAAAAAATCTACCATCACGTTCACAAGTTTATCGAGATTTTTTACATTTGTCACAGTTTCTTTCTTTATCTCGCATAACTACGATTTACTGTTCTCTATATTTTCTCCCGCTATATTATTGAGAATCTTTTAATTTAATATATAGTTCAAATCCTGTTATCTTCTCGCTTGAACATAATGATAGCCTTCTGTTTAAGTGTAGCAGCCCATAAATTATCATGTCGATTTCATATTAAGTCTGACCACTTTGGTTAGTAGTGCCATTAAAATACGATATTATAGGAATAAATTATATTATTAACAATAATCACTTCACTTCGATATTCTATGGGAGAAAGTAACGAGTATTACAAGTTGCAAACGTTTGCTTCCAGCGTCATTAAAACTTAATTGTATTTCATTGGAGGCAAGTGGACCACTTAATATGGGTAAAGTATTCGGCACGAATGCAAATAAGTGTCCTCTTGTAAAGAGTAAAGTGCATTGGTAAATTAAAAAACCTTTCCTGAATTATCGGATGCACGTATCACATTACGTTGAAATTTTAATGGTTCACTAGTGAAGGACAATTACCTCGTTGCATTCTGTCTGGTTATTAGAGCAGCCGGAAATTCCATACATCTGGAATCAAATCGATTGTGAGGTTCTTGGTAAACGATGAAACTCATTTTCTGACATTCTTCGAATAAAACGTTATACATATATCGGCTATGCGGTTTTTTTAAAGTGGTATAAGTCCACTTTTCTTTATATCAAGATATTTAATGTTTTATATTTTGTTCCATGTAAAAATATTGTGAAATTCTAATAAGCTTGTTTGCAATTGTATATGTGACCGTTGTTATAAATATTCTCTGAGCGAAACAGTGTTTTTGTTATTTGTAAATAAACTTATTCCACTTACAAAAATAATCAGTTATCAATAAAGTGACTAATATCAGATTTACATCCATATTTCGATTGAAGTAGATATTTCTGAATTGTAATTCTAAAACATAAATAATAATTGAAAAACAATCATATATTATTGAATGTAAAAATATATTCACTTGATATACATTTTCGATAACTTCATTATACAGTAGACATTCGTTTCCCGCACTAGTCGGGGCTGTAGCGGGCCAGAATTTCAGGAACCGTGCAGGAATCGGTCACCAATTACTCGAGCGCTTTCCCCACCACTCGGCCGTTCAGTCGTGCGACGCACCTATATATAGGGTGGGCTGGATATGCGCACTTTATGGTTACATTAATTATCTCCGTTATTTTTAGAGATATCAGAAAAGTTTATTCGCAGAAGTTGTTCAGTATGAAGAGGGCTATTACTTAGAAGTAACAAGTTTTTCGTAGGTGGAGTATCTTCTAAGTTTTCAAAGTTAATTATGTTATTTATATTAATGATATTGAAATATTATGGAATAAAATACGTTTATTACATAAATCGATTCGTTCAAACATTCTGCGTAATAAAGTATTAAGGTATTATGTGAAAAAGGTAATAATTTGTAACATATTTTAGTAGCAAATGTCTAGCTTGGTTAGCATCTTTTACCCATTACGTGTGATCTGCGAGACAAGGAGCGATCAAATTACCACCAATATTCATTGCATCAATAAAAACATTATTACAACAGTATTGTATACATTTCGCTTTCTGTGATGAGATATGCGTGTTAAACGCGACACCGTATGCGTTCCGCCCTGTGCGTGCTGGGCGACAGAGTAGGGTACGCGCACGTGCGTGAGAAACACGTATGAGCAAGGGGCGTAGCTTTCCTGCAGAGAACGGTAGCGCAGGAAACGAATGTCTACTGTATTGTGACGTCACTCGACGCGTGGGTCTGCCGGTAAGTGCGGATGGCACTCGGTAGGCCAGTAAGTGCGGAAAGCACCCGGCAGAGGACTTCGTCGCGTCGCGTTTCTCACAAGTACTCGTTCCTACCTACGTTCATATAAATACAAGTTCCAAAATTAATCCTGTGTTTTGAGAGTCTAGAGCAGGTTCCACCAGCTGTAGCCTTACTGATAAGTCTGGCTGGTAGCACTGAGACGAAACGCACGCACCTCTCTTGTTCGTCCTCCTATCCGTTCCGTTCCTCTCCTTTATTTCCCCGACCTGCTCCGATGCTTTGGAGCGGAAGTAGGAGCAAGGATCCAAAATAGCGTCAATTGGGATAACATGGCCCCCGGGACGTTAACAATATAAAGTAAATTTTCTTCGTCACACCTATTTTTTCAAACGTAATTGTCACACTGGGGGGGTCACTCTTATCCAAGACAATATCCAATCAGCTGGTGTTTAAAAACTACTTGTTAAATTAAGTCGCAAAAAATTTTTAAATGGAGTTTAAACATTGTCGATTATATTACCATAACTAAAATGTTATATCCTGTATTCTCAGAACCTCTTTTCATTACACATTTTTATCTTATCACCTTCAAACGCGAAGAACGAGTGAAATCCGTCAATTCAGCGTCCTTGCGATTACGCGCGGCCTACAGACGAGTTTTATAAGATACCGGACGGCGACAACGTATCCCGTAGTGCCTAAACCCTGTATCACGGCTCCGAGCGCCAGCGAGTCTTCCGCCCTTTCAAGGACCCGAAATTCCGACCGAACCGACCGAAAGCGACGCGAATCTATCATTCATCCTCATCATCATTGGTATGTTAAGACTTATTTGTATCTTTTATTTATTGGATTGTTAGAATATATTTTTGTTATTATCATAAACGAGAGTGATTTCCTATCCCTCCCGTTCCATATCCAAACTGCGTACTTCAGCGGTAAGTTTCGACAGGGCGTGATTTAGCACCTTAATAGAGCCAGGACCCGAAATTGTAAATAAAGTAACGACCGCAACGCGGGACGTAACACTACAATCAAAAGTATTAAGAACCATAGTCAACGCACCGTGGTATGTGCGAAACGACCAACTCAGAAAGGACTTAGAAATTCTATCAGGAGCAGAAGAAATAACACGCTTGAGTGGAAATATAATAAATAGAACATCAAATCATCCTTACAATTCAGCCAAGGAACTGTACACAGTCCAATTACCCCAGAAGGCAACATAGGAGACACCCTAAAGACATTCTACCTCAATAGAAAAATAATACATTAAAATTCTTCCATAGATGCTTTTTGCCGAGGAAGCTACGTGTTACGCATTCTTAACCCTGCTATGAGGATTTACCGAATATTCCCTTAGGACAAATTGTAAAGTTTATTGAAGTTCATAAAAAAAAATGTCAACCAAAGGAGAAGTCGCTTTTTCGGGGGCGTAAATGACATTTTTAAAGGACTATGGTAAACGATTAGTAAATTAAACGCGTCAGTGAATGAACACTTAAGAGATCTGGTAACTATTAAAGTCGAATTTTAAATGATACTAATACCGACGAATATTTGGCATATGAAAATTAGATGTTTTAATATCTATACACTTTTATAACGTATAGATTTCAATTTAAAAAAGGGGAAAAATATGATTAATTAAATTAAAAAGTAAATTATGATGTAAGTAAATTAACATTTCTAAGCAGAGGCACCTAAATTGTTTGAATATGAAACAAGGAATTGGAAAAATCAATATTCAATCATTTCTTTTATTTTAAGAACTTAATTTACTGGTTTTTATATACAATGTTCATTCGCTGGTACGTATTCATTTACTGGTTACATCCACACTACCTTCAATTTCGTTCTTGATCACTTTCGCTGCTCCACATTCGCAAAACGAGAACAAGAATTATTCTGTGGGCGAAGGTATTTTTATGGAAGTGAAAATTCTGTCGCGGAGAGAAATCCATGGGAAGTGACAAAAGTGAAGCGATCATTGTTCTGATAAGAAGCGACATTTCCATACAGAATAGTATGTTCGACCTTTGTGGAAAAAAGCTGACTTTCGCACTGTATTCAGGGTGTCATGTGAATGAACTATACAGTGTCATTCAAAGACTCTGCATTGTTTCAATGGAAGTCTTGTTTTTGATCGAACGTGTCTTCCAAAAATATCAGAAAAAATCAACTATAAAAACGCGTATGAACACATACGAACACGCTTAAAGGGGGAGATTCCTTTGGGGCCAACTCCGAATCGATCGAAATGTTGTAGTACAAATTAAAATTTTTATTTTTACAATAATTACCTCATATTCGTAATCAGTGTCTCCGAAAATATATACACACTAAGTTTCTTCCATATGAGCTTATTTCAGCTAATTTTCTGAAATTTCAATTTGCCATATTGGCTTCGAAAATCTATCATTAAATTCGAAAGCAGCAACCAAAAGATCTCACAGATACTGATCATCTTAAAAATTTGTATGTTTCGCTAAATATAAACAAATGAGCAAAGAAATTGAAAATTTAGGCACGACACGACGCACAATGGGATATTGACCCGAAAAGTTGGCCAATACCCCAAATTTTATCTTTGTTCAAAATGAATTAAACTTTGTCCCTATGTTCCTAAGAATGAATAAAAGTAAACTGCTACCTTGGTTTTTCGAAAACAGCAGTATTTAGCAACAAATTGAGGCTTGAAAGTCAACAATTTTTATGCTCGAAAAAATGCCAAGAAACCTATATTAAGAAAGTGATTTATTACAAGTGTAGTGTTAAGGAAGTGCAATAACAACATACGTAGGATATAGAGGAAGATATGTAGAGTAATTTGACACCTTGTTTCCTCCACTTTTTTGTGTGGTTTTGATAAAATAACAATTTGAAAACAGTGTTTTTTTCTCGTAAAATCAAGTATAAAACATTGAATTACTTTTTTGCACCCCAAAGCACTCCTTTACTTTTGATATATTTGTATCCTTGGAGATTGCTTTATATATTTCTTGAAAAATTAGATGCTAAGAAGTGCTAAAACTACAGCTCTGTTCAAAAGTATCGCCTCACTTGTGCACTAGTGAAAAATTATTGAGATTCAATGTTCCATAACTTTGTTAATGTTCGTCAGAATTTGTTTAAATGAAAGGAAAATTAAAGCTAACACCTTCTACTTTTTGACCCTCTTGTTCGATTTTATTTAACTCGGTGACCAAGAGGTAAAATCTTCCCTTATAAAGAGGGTCTTCAAATAGTAAAATTTTGTTCATATTTGAGAACGGATGTTTCTCATCACCAACAGTGTTTGGAATTTTGCATGTATTTCAGAAATAATGATTTTTTTGCCTTCAAAACAAGCCAAACTGCATCCAAAACAGATGTTTTTTAACCAAGTTATGGCCATTTATAGAAACGCCTGCCTCTTCATGGTTTTATGTCTTTCGTGCATGGCAACCTTTAATGGATGCGTTTCTGTAAATGACATATTTATAACTTCGTTAAAAAACATCCGTTTTGGATGCAGTTTAGCTTGTTATGAAGGTAAAGGATCATACGATAGGTGTATATCGGCTAGGTGTAATATTTCGAATTCTCTGAGAAGTTGAACTGACAAGGATGTTTCTTCCGTATGTTGCAAGCGAATTCATGAAAACATGCAACTCCGGATCATTCATTAACGTGTGACGAAACGTCACTAACGCGTTGAACCGACGGAGAGCACCGCTACCGCGGCAAGCACTACCGTACTCCCCTCGGACGCCGTGACGTCACTCGATTCCCGGAATTCTGCGGCCACGAGATGGCTTATTACGGTGAGTCGTTCTCGCAAGAGAAATGGTAAGCCGTCGACTTAAAAGTCGCGGCCCGCCGGCCAAAAAGGTGTGACTTGGCTAGACCACAAGGTGAAGTGGCTACTGAGGAACTGTCCAATATACCATTCCGGGTGTGTGTGTGTGTAGTATATATATATTATTGTCTGATTTCGCTGTATCCTTCCGTTTTCCGTTCCCGTCAAGTCACGCTGATTCCCTGTGGGTACCGACCTATAGGCGCGTCCTAAGCGTCTGGTCCGGTATACGCCCGCCTCTGCTCCTCCACTCCCTCACGCCATACGTGAGGCAGCGAGCAGCTCCATACAGAGGACGTAGAGAGTCGCCATCAAGTCACTCCATGACAGTATATCGGACAAGCGCGTCGCGTCCCGCTTGCACTTGTATTTCGCGTCTCGCTTGGAATTGTATTTCGCGTCCGGCTTGAACTTAGGTTATATTTCGTGTCTCGTTTACACGTGTATTGTATTCCGTTTCTCCGTCTCACATTCTGTATCTCGCTTACACCGCTGTCTTCTCGAGCCATCCGTTTCTCCGTCTGACATTCTGTATCTCGCTTACACCGCTGTACTTTCGAGCCATCCGTTTCTCTCTCTCTTACATTCTGTACCTCGTTTACACCATCGTATTCGCGACCTATTCGCTTCGTGATCACGAATCTTTGGTCACCGTCGAATACTGTACATAGACCCGCGCAATAAAGAATTGTACATAGTCTTCCGAGGCATCGATTCAAAACGAATAAAAGGTGGATATCCAGCCTGAACTCAAACTCATTCTTTTGGCAATCGACCCCTGGCGCATCGACTGAGTCGGCACTGCCTATTCCCCTCCGTACCGGCGACGTACGTCGCAAACGGTCAATGAATTAAATACAAGTTACTGGAATATTGTTTTTGATTGTAGAATATTTTTAATAACATGCTGAAATTGATATGTAACTTCAATTTACATTATTGTAATAAATACAAATAATATCCTAATATTAATTTTATTATAGATTTTATCGATTACTTTGATTTTTTGATCACTCTAAAACACAACCAAGTTTTAAAAAATTTGAACTAGTTTATATCACTATTTATTTCTTCTGCAATCGACTTTTTCTAAAATTGATCACTCTCTTTCAAATGTACTATAAAATATTTGCCGGTTATTTATACCAAATTTTGGTAACAATATTTCATAATTAAAATTATGTATTTATTAATTTGTTTTCTATGCATGTTATCCATAGTTAGTTCCGAGAAATCTTCAAAATACAGTGATTCATAAATATGTGTCAATACTTCAGGGGATAAAATCTACACTCGTCATATGAACCTAATAAGTCAAATATACCTCAGTGTTCGAGTTATGGATGAATAAGGGAAATATTTGATGTTCCCGCCTCGTGTCTCAACACACCCTATTGCACGCCGTAGCATTGAGTTCTGCACTCACTCAAAAATGCTAGGTATTCTTCCAAATAGGTCCATGCTAGTCTCAAATCCATTTTATACCCTATCTTGCAGAAAAAAATGTCAATGAATATTGTTTGTAAACATTAGATAAGGTCAAGACGTACTTATGTAAGCGTGCAGTAGCGCGGGTTAAGGCACTTCGAACATTTTCTTTAATTATCCATAACTGGCAAAGTAAGGTACATAACATATGTATACGACATACGTTCGTAGGACGTCTTTTTCCTTATAAGGTAAAAGCACTAGAAGTCGGCCAGTCTCTAGCAGACAACCACTTTTATTGTTATGTTAAAAAAACAAATTGTTGGAAACCCGGTAAGTCAATAATACACTGATGACAATATAATAAATGTATTTCAGAAACTGCAAGGCTTACAACAAATGACTTGCATTTACACACGACTAAGTACACTGTAATATAGAATTGAGTTGTTACTGAGGATGTTAGGAGTCTCATATACGAAATAGATCTGAATCCCGCATCTTTTCGGAGAACTTGTATACCGGAAATGGGACACTCGGTGGGTGAATTGGAAAAACTTTTTCCTTAGCAAAAATTTAATCTGAGGCTTCGTTACAGAGATATTACCGAAAAACCGCGACCAATCAGAGCGCGAGTTTATCGGCCGATTTTCCGCGCTAGCAGTAGCTACGCGCTCCGCTTGTACTTGGAGCTCCGAACAAGCAAGTCGGCATACATCGCAAGAAACTGCGTATAATAGCAAATAAAAAAAACGTTACACATAAAATCATACTTTTTATCATCTGTCGTTTGTTATTTAAAGAGATTAATGAAAGAAGCATAAATGTAACAAAATTATGTGTAACGTAAAAAGACGAATGCACGTTTACTTTTTTAAACAGATTGGAAACTAATAATTATTTGGAGAGAGAGGCTAAGGAATTTGTAAATTTCCTTTTCAAATAACGTATTCATGAAAAGGTAATGTAACAGAGAATGAACGAGAAGTGATCGTAGTTCGGTATTGGCATAAAAAATCGTAGTTTAATAACGGGCAACAATGTTACTTATTTGATTTTTATAAAGCTTTTAAAAGAAATTATTCAAATTTAAAATGTAATTTGAGAAATTTTAAATACGCAATTATTCTTGTTACTGTTTAATTATTTGCAGTTGTTGCAAATTATATTTAAAAATTAACAAATTTTAATTTAAATTTGATGTTCAAAAAAGGTGGTCAGCTACTAGCTACGAAACGACCGAGTTTTCGAGTTACGCAAGATTCACACTGGCGGTCAAAAAGACGGTCAGATCACGATCAATATTTCTGTCATTGGATACGTGTGAGAGATAAAGATCGTTGCCGGATTTGACGTGTCTGACCGTACCGTGGCCGTTATTGTAAATCTTGCTTTACGCGGTTAACTATTCAAGCAATTCGGACACTTTACTTTTAACATTAATTGTTTATTTCTCCCGAAATTTTATACTGACAAAAAAATATTAGTGACAAATAAAATGGAATCTGAAGCACTTTAATGCATTTTATACATTTTATAACATTGATTGTTTACTATTTTTTTAATACTTTTAGTTCAAGATTAGCTTCAAGTGGTCGAATACTAGTGCTTTCACCCTATAGGAGAGTTGACTTTATAGTCGTGATATTCATTACACGATACGCTGTACATCACATCTTCGTGTCAGAAGTCACAGACGGCTATATCCAACTTCCCTGTATCTATCTTCTCTCGATACCACAAGTATAGTGACATAACCACCTTACCCTAACGTAGTGCATCACTTCTTTTATCAGGTTCCCATTTGGCAAGTGGAAGATTTGTGTTCTCGTCTGGCCGATAATTACCGTAAGAGTAATCATACGCTGTAAATGCCGGCTGCAAGATACTGCATCCTTGTAGAGTCAAACGACGAGGAAAAGTAAAGGGCAACGAGTCTGGCGTCCCTGTCACGTCACCAGCAAGAGAAAGAGATGGGTCGCGATAGAACCGATTGCGAAAACCAACGAATACGCCTCCCTCGCTTCGTGTGTATAGAGCATCTGCTTCAGCGAACTTCATGTCGATCGCTGGTTAACGGACCAAAGTTCATTATACCTCTCTGTATAAAGCGGCGAGTCACTTTCTTTTCAGCTTAAACATGTCTGAATAGCAGGAAGCAGTGAAAAGTTGGTACGTCGTCGCTGAGTGAAACTATGAAACACGCTTCGAGGTGCTACAGAGTGAAGTTGGCTGTTTATCATTGGGAACCACAAAAACCTGCGGAAATGACGGATTTCAAATTTCTTCTTTTACAATTCTTGACAATCGTGAAGGTGTTCTTGCTGGAATTTACGTTGATTTTTAATTTATTATACATATTAGATATTATATTACATTTATATATATGTTATGTTGCATAATATACAGCCTCGGCCAAAAGTATTAGGACCCCCATAATAACTGAATTTGTAAAAAATATTTTTCTATTAGGAGGAAATTGAACTACTGAAATGTAAATTCAATCATTCTTTATTAATTTTGTCAATATTTGAAGAATACTTAGCGTACAGACCATAAATCAAGCAATTGTTACTCCCGGAAGCAGGTTTTGCCTCGCTTCGCCAGCTAACCAGCTGAGAGAACACGGAACCAAGCCTCTCGAAGCATAGTGGGGAACTGTGCACATATAAAGCGTGCATGAAAGTCTACTAGTGTGTATAAAAAGTGCTTCACAAGATTTGAATAGTTCACTATATTGCAAGAATGTGTGAGACTTAACTTCAAAGTTCTGGATTGTACCACGCTACACCGCTCTTGCAATTTCGAAGTGAATTTTTTGGAAATCACTTCTCGACTGTGGGAGTGAACGATTGTAGTAGGTGTACCAAGATTGTAGTAGTGTACAAGTAGTAGGTGTACCAATAAGTAATCCATCATCTTCTGTTCAATTAATTATTTACTTGGAAATCAAAAGCTAATCCCGCTTCAGTGATAGTTGTCCTCGTGCTTCAAAAATTTTGTTCTTAAAGGGTCCAATCTAACAAATTATTGTATTTCAAGATTTTTATAAATATTTGTAGCCCCATATGCTTTTCCCTTTTTAGTTAAAGTTAGAATGCTCTGTATGCTTTTTCAGGCTCCAGAAACAGTCCATTTATTTATTCTAACTGGTTTTCAAATGATTCTACTAGTTTATGTTGTTCTATGCAACATCAGTTGGTGCATATGAAATGTTAGATAGTCCTAAGTTATGAGTTCTGTTTATGCTTCAATTATTTATGTTCAAGACACGTGTAAAAAAATAAAATTAATATGATTTAAACCGTTTCCTGTATTAAAGTGACCTACAATAAAAATCAAGGACAGAACAAAGAAAATTATAAAACCTCATTTTTCACGGATGTCTGACTATGTCAGTTAAGAAAATTTAACTAAGAAAGGCAGTATTGATACACCTAATATGATGAACTTGAGTGAAAAAAGAACTACAAACAATGTTGGTAAACAAGTGAAGTGTTTCAAAAGGTCGAAAATTAAACAGCACATTATTTCGCAGTAGCGCTGAAAATTAGACAGAAAACTTTCTTTCTACGACCTTCGGTGACCTTGAAGGACTTATTCTTGTAGGTCGTCTACTTCGTCCTTAAAGTGACTATCGGGTATCGACGAAAACGTATAGCATTGTATTTAAAAAGAAAACAAACTTGACCTTCGTGTGTCATTAACCCCTCCTAACAAAATAAAACTATTGTTACTTTACTCCACTCCCTCACTTTCTTTGTGCTTTTATTGCTCGTGACTTACGTTAGAGGAAGTAATGGGAAACCATTCCTTCCCGTTAAGAGATCGGTCGAGACGACTCGACAGGCCATAAATATCGTGACTACAGTTGGAGTATCACGTAATGACATAGTATAATGCTATTAACCGTTAATTGTAGACCACTCGTCTCTGAGACGAGTAACCCAACAACAACTATGTCGTATCACTTTTAATAACAAACTGAATGTTATTGGAATATTCATTTTTCGTTTACCGTTTGGGGAATAGTTTGCCACTGTCAATTGAAAGTACTCAAAGATCTAAAGCTTCCAAAGGACTCTACCACGTAGTGATAGTGAAGGGAAAATTTAAACACGTCTAGGAGACGAGTTGTCTGTAGTTAAGGATTAAATCGTTTATTCTGTAGTTACTGTATGTTTGTTGTTTCTACAGGAGAAATTATGCACACCCATAACAGCACTTTAAGAACTAGTGAATTATTTCTGCATTACAGGATATTACTCGATTCACTGATTCTAGATTACCTTGCCTCACGTATTATTTTTCACATGAATCGATGAGAAAAGCAAACTTTGTTGGGTCAGATACTTCTGAATTAAATGTTACCAAATGTTTCTCTTTGGCGACGATTTCAGACATGGACAGAACCGATATAAACGCGTATACTAAATTACCCGTACTACTTTTATAATTGTATTTTCAAAAACTATTTAAAACAAGTTGTAGACAAAATGAGAAAGTTTTACTAAGTGTTCTACAGAAACGATAGAATGCGAATATACATGAAGTAATTGGCAGAAAAAATTACTTGTTTGTTTAAGAAGACATTACTGTGCAAACGTCGGGGTTTCAAGCGATTTTTTGTGAATTTTTGTTTGCAAAGAAAACAAACTTTAACACATCTGGCTGTTTACCTGTATATTCAGGTATGTTCGAAGAAGAAAGTTATCAATACAAGGTGTAGTGACAGTCTTTGAAGAAAAAAGTTTTTGAACGGACGATCACCTGCAGCTAGGGATGAACCGATCCAAGTAAATATTTACAAGTGTGTTACGAGCCGAGGGCTAAAGGCAGCTTTTGCCGTAGCCGAGGTAAGGTAGTGTGTTAGGAGCGGACGAACCAATGCTTATTTCATCATTAGGAGCCGCTGGAACGACAGAAAGTCGTGGACGAACCGGTGTTTATTTCGCCACCGGTAGCCGCTTAGGACACAGACGTACCGATGCTTATTTCATCACCGGGAGCCACTAGGTTTTTTGGTTAAAGTCGTGGACGAACCGATTATTTAATTCACCACCGGGAGTCACTTCAAGGAGCGGATGAACCGATGCTTATTTCATCACCGGGAGCCGCTTTTGGTTAAAGGAATAGGTTGGCTTCGTAACTTTGTAATTAAGAATACAGTACGCTCCGAGCCGTAAAAGTGTACTATTGTGGGTTTCACTCGAGTTAGAAATTCGGATATGATTCAAGGCTTGTAAATGAATTGAATTCTACGTTTATAGAATAAGTAATACAAATATATTCTTAAGCAGTCATAGGACTTTAAAATGTTTGAGTTGTAAGTGTCGACGGAAACTAATTCTTCCCTGATGTTCACGCACCAAGAGAGAGTGCGGGGTCACGTAAAAGCAGTGGTGGCCAACCCTTTACATACCATGCGCCAATTTTTTCACATAGGAGTTCAGATGCGCCATACGTGAGTGTCTTAAGCCGTATGCGGAAGGACCAGAAATAAAAGGAAATAGTCTCAGGTACCCAAGGCTTTGGGTACTTGAGAAATTTTATGATAAAATGCGCCACTTGTAATCTTCCAATGTGCCACGTTTGGCGCATGTGCCATACGTTGGCCACCCCTGCATTAAAGTAATGCCTAACAGTAAATTTACGTACTGTATGGTTATGAATGCTTCAAGGGGATTAACCCGATATTGCTAATACGTCTGTCGTCTATGGAAGTCAGACTCGAAATGTGACCGTCGAGGATATATCTGTGGCCCTTTATATACCCGAAAATCGGTTCAAAAGTCACGTGTGTATCCTCTCATTGGAACTGTAATTCTTGAAAAATCTAAGTGACGGTCCTTGTCTATACTTGGTTCCACCAGAATCTGTCACTGTTTCGCGCATACGACTGAGCTGGGAATCGCCGCGAGCGCCACCACTTCCACTGTACTATTCACTGCATTCATATACAGAGTGAAACACTAATATGAATGCATAGCATAAGAGTGTATTTCATAATTATATGTCGTCAATGATTTACACACTATTCACCCGTTATACACGCTGTGAATGGTCGGTGGCGTTTTACTTTTCAGTAGAGGGCACGCTTGCGTAAAAATACAGCCAATTAGAGATAACCTGCGCAGAAACGAACGAAAACTTATCCGATAGCAGTTACCTAGTTGGTTCTGATGGAACCAAGTGTAAACCTGTACATTCCAGCCTCTAAGTAGGGTCAAGGGTTAAAAAGAAAGCCTTCTTTGTTGTTGGCGTACGTGATAAGTAAATAATCCATACATTCGTTTTAATACCGAGTATTTTTAGAATCAGTACTTTCGATTGCTATGTATACTCGGTATCGAAAAAAAGTACTCATATCGAATGGAGCGAGTAATCGATATGGAAGCTAATGAATGTGAAGGTGTTATTGGCAGGTATATTACCTTGTTAATAAATATTTGTTGATAACATATGTCTTTGTTAATAAGATGGGCACATTCATTATCTAGACAAAGAGTTACGAATAACGAATAAAAAAACGTAAGTCAAATTTTTATATCAAAATAATACTTCTTCCTGAATCAGTTGACATTTGGCAAACAATTATTTAATCTCGTCAACCGTTTAAAACTTAGGATGACGCCCTTAGATACTACAGCTTCTCACTATGTATTATTCGAATAAAATTCTGCTCAACTCTGGTTAAAATATATTATATTAATAAAAAAGAACATTGTATTCATTTTCCTTCGATACAAGTAGGTATCGATACTTTTCATGCGATACTAAGTACATATCGATACTCTTTTTCAATACAAGTGATGAGTAAAAGTATCGATACCTTGACGATATTGGTTTATCCGTACCTGCAGCCTCTCCCAATTGTCTGAAATAGAAAAATTAAAACTTATTATCTTTGTTATGAGCTTTTGTATTGAGCTTTGTTAGATCGCTAACAAGCAAAAAAATTTGCAGAAAATGGAATTTTTTAATTTGGAGTACCTCCATTTTGTCAAAATCATTTCTTTTGTAATAATTCCTAAAAGAAAGCGACACTCATAACAAGAACAATAAGCTTTGATGTTTTTATTTCAAGCGACTGAGAACCGCTGTAGGTGGTTGCTCGTTCAAAAACTATTTTTTCGAAGGCTATTTACCTTACCAGCTACAACTTCGTATTCTTTCAATAAAATTGCTTGAAGAAAATTTCAGAACCTCTTCGAACAAATCTGAATAGATAGGCAAAAAGCCGGATGTGTTGAAGTTTACTGCCTTTGGAAAAAAATGAGCGAAAAACGCTTCAAACCTTGACGTTTACAGAGTAAGACCAACATAATATAATATTCGATGAAGTTAGAGAATTTATTATTTTAATTGTAGGGGAGGCGTCTGGATATATGTTAAATCTATGTGAATTTATGTGAATTTTGAAGAATAGATTCAATGCTGGTAGTTGTAGTGTTAATTCAAGAAACAGTAACGCAATAGTACTTATACTGAACACCGCACAAGGGTTAAGGTAGCTCACGCGTTTGGCGTTGTATCTAGCTGGGGTTCTATATGGCGTTTTATACTTTTTATCAATTTTACCAATTTAATTTGAATGATTAATATTTTAAACTAATTCAAAATACTCAAATGAAAAAAAATGTGCAATTAATTGGAAAAAACAAAAATTTTTTTCCGTAATTGTGAACAAATTTAATTTTTTTTTAATTTTTAAGAAAGAATAGGATAGTTCGTTGAATAAACCAAAGGAAAACAAGTGACGTTGCCGCTCATATCAGGCATGCGTAGAAGATATGTAAGTACTACCAAACGCATTGAAACCTAAGTTTGAATACTTTGATCTTAACTTTTAATTTTATTTGATCGTTAACATATCTCTTCTTCTGCGAAGAATATCTCCCTTTCTACGAAGTGATTAACTTCTCAGTATCAACTATAGTTCCGTAAGGCTTGTGTTAAAAAGGCATTTCTATAACGTTTTTTTTTCAATAATTTCAATATTGTTGACCTTGAGATTTTTTGGTAGCAAGCAAAAGTTGTAGATTTTAAGAATGTTCTGTTAAATTTTCAACTAAATTAATAATTATTAAACATTACGTTTCACTTCTAATTCAGTGTCAACTACATTAACATTTACGTAATATTACATCTCATTCATGGTATATTCCGTGAGAAACACCTTCCTATACAAGTGATTTATTTCTCTATCCCGACTGCATTAAACGAATCACAAGACAACCGAAAAACTATGTTAATCGATCGCAAGAATTTACGAGACATGTTAACCAGTCAATTTTTTGACGGTTCCTATCCCACCTGTCGCGAAAAGGGAGAAATTCATCGGACCAGAAAAGCTCAGAGAAATACACTTTCCTGTCCACTTATTTGTATTTCGCATTCGACTGGCCAGAGTTTCTCTTGCAGTTTTGCTATGACTATTTTTCCGTATCAATGAGAGTTTGTGTTGTGTCGGCCGGCAAGTAAAATCGACAGTCATCGTTCTTGAGGGATATACACATGTATATCTATACATATACAGGCTGAGGCAATAACTATTACCACTCCAGATATCTTCGAAACTATAAGGTTCACAGAAATATTTTTATGTTTAACCAAAATTGCACATTACGAAGAGAGCCATTCGATGGCGCTAATAGCTTTTTTGCAGCTGGAGGTACTTTAGATATTTCAAGGTCACCTCCATTTTTTTTTAAATGGATCGATATGTTTTTATTTCCATAGAATGATAGAGGAGCTTAAAACGAGTGCAACAATATATACATATAAATAAAAGTAAACACTGCATATCAAATTCTTAATTGAATAATATATATAACATATTCTTTCGACCTTCAAATAAGATCATAATTCCGTCTACGAGGGAATGAGGTTGTAACTATAGAGTCCGCGGGTACCGGTTGTTAATGTCGTTCTTGGTTCACGGGCCTCATGGGCAGCAACTGCAAACAAGGTAATATGGTTCATTCGGTGCTAATGTACTCGACTTTCTCTCGCATGTCAGCCGCAACCTCAGACATAACGGGCTTTTGGAATCCATGGTCAACCTCGAGGACAATTGCATTATGCTATCTTTCCAGGTTATAGGTACCATATTTCGGCGTAATGGGAACAGACGTGGGCACTTCTGAAATTATATTATTCGAAATATTATTTCCAACAACGTATTATTTTATATTCTAATAATTCGAAATAATTGTGAAAGTGTTCTCACGAAAACTGACAGAGGCATATCTTTCAGTAATTGCTGATATCAAACCGTATAGAAAACGGTCTCTCTTGACATATAATAGGATGCCTATTGAACGTTCAATGCATTCTCTCTGTTCTCTGAAGTTTCCGTTTTTGGGCAGTTGGTTCATTAATTTACTTAATAAGGTTCTCGTGAATGAAATGAGCGATTTAATGATGGGTATTAGGTGCAGACCTAGTACCCACTTCTCAAATTTTATTTCGAATAACATGTTATTTTATTTCATAATTATTTCCATGCATGTGAATATCATTCATCACAACTGAAATAACATTATTTGAAGTATTAGTTCAAACAACATGTTATTTTATTTTCTAATCATTTGAAATCATTCTAAGAAATAATTTTGAAATTGTTCTTCGAAATTGTATCAGGTGACTACATAGGTCTAAGTTTGGTTTATTGACATGTTTCTAAAGAGTAACACCCCTCTTCCATCATCTACACCAGTACAAGGAATCGAGACTAGTTTTCCGAATACTGAACAGTACATTATTTCATTTGATAACGCGAATGATATAATCTCGGAATTATTTTATTTCGAAACATATGATACTTTGTTGTCTGATTATTGACTTAGCGCCCAAGGAACTGCTATTTCGATCGAGATATGCAAATGAAAACAGTGTCCACGTCTTGTTTTACCAATTTTTAGTAAACCAATGTTGACGTGTATACATATAGGTATGTTTCTTAACGACTAATTGGATCGTTTATGCATTTGCTGAAAACATCGATGATTTTTCGATGAAACAAATTCCCAAAACATGCTTTTCCTAAATATTGTTAGTTCTTAACTAATGCTTTTAGAAAAATTTTCAAGCTGATTTACAATTCGATCAATTTTATTGCTGTGTTAAGTAGGGTTTTAAAAGTATCAGAGTATGCGTCTTAATTCAATATGTAAATAATGACTGTTGCTAGCAATTTTCATTCATAACAGAAAAGTCAGGATTTGAAATATAGAATTATTCGTTATCTTATTTGAAACAATTAATGACAAAAAATTCATAAAATGTGTATAAACCATTTATAAACAATTGAAGGTCATTTAAAAACTAAATTTTGTGATATAGAAACACGTATACATTTTTCGACATTTTCGTGAAGTATGAACATTAAAATATAATACATTGTCTGTTTAAATTTTTAACGAAATATACGTTTCCAACTACTGAATTCTAAATTAATAATAAATCAAATTAACGGAATTCTGTAGTTTGTATTCTGAAATTAAAAGACTAGCTTAATATTAATTTTTGTTGTACGCACATTGAAATTTGCATCTTCTATGATCATATTGATGAAGAATTAGAATCAACGAGGACTATTAAAAATGAAACGTTAAAAGATTTCACAATCTTTACAAGGAAGTAGTTAAAAATGCATATATTAAAAATTACAATAACTTAATTTATGAGTTTTGCTAACAATTAAATTCGACGTTTCTGACTGTATTACTATAATATATTCTATCATAAAGTTTTATAATAAATATAAATGGAATAGTACTAGTAAATAGTAGAAATAAAAATAGAATAGTAATAGTAAATAGTAGAAGTATTAAAATATTAAAAATTATAAATTATTTAGACTATTCCCCAAATATTCAATTTCATTTACATAATACGCAGTTTCTTGAATTTCTTATATCCACAACGAAACACCGCATGAAAAAAAAGGAACTTGACATTCTGTATCCCCAACAGTATCAGAAAGCAATTACGCGTCCATTAAATAAAGCAAAATAACCACCACAATATACATTCATGAAATTAAAATATTTCCGAGTCAATTGTACATTCCCTTCCTTAATGAATTCGAAAGCTTCCGCAAGTTTCGTGCGTATTTTTTCTGTTCAACGTAAAGCTATACGCAATAAAGAAGTCAGTGTTCTGAATTTTCGATTGTTTCAATTCTAAAATGGTATAGCACCGTTGATTATTAGAATGTTACTATGTAGTAATTATTATTTATGCGAAACTTTACGATTCACGATTGCAATTAATTGGTAACGCGCGGCAATTGCGCGGAACAAGGAAAAACACAGGCGCGCGACGAAGCCAAATTAAATCTCCGTTCCATCCACAATCATAGGATATCGTTCTTCGGCCAATCGTCGATATTCTGTCGGAATGTCCATCGTTTTCGTTCCGTTTCAGGGACACGCGCAAAGCAAACCATACCTGCATGCCCATGTGTGTGTACTTCATTCGACGCGCAACGATACATTGCCGATCATGGGAATTTCATTACCTTCATGCATTTTTCTGGAGCGTACAAACCGATGACCGTGCTTTCAAGGAGCCCGGAAATGATTTTCATTGGAATCTTAAGTAACCGTCAATAGCCACCGTACTATTATAGACTTTATAACAGCCAGAATAATTGCCAACCGTTCAATTTATGAGAAACTTCGTGAACGGAAATGAATATTTTAAGTAGCGTTAACTATCGGATTACAATTAAGTCTCACAACGTAATATATATTATATAAATTATATAAATGTATGGTATGAAATATTGTTTTTTTTTATTAAAAGACCTCTTAATTTGGCACCAATTCGTTGAGGTGCTTTAAAATTTATTTTAAGAAATAAAAGTCCAGCGTTAAATCGAATAATATCACATGATAATGAACACTTTTTCGATAAGGAAACATGTATAAAAACTTTAAAAATTTTTTTTCAAGTTAGAGAGAAGTTAATGTATTTGTATATAAGTAGAGGAAGAAAATAAGTTACTTACTATTATTATTTCGTTGACTTACCTTACATTAAATTATTTATTTTGAATGTAATTTTAAGGAAGTATAGATAAAATAGAATTTCACTTTTTTGATTAAAAACTAATACGTAATTCATTACTAATTGATGTAACCAGCGATTGATGATTAACGATTAATATTTATGTATAATCAAGATTTAACGACTGATTTTGTTAATTTTTTTAATCGTGAGCATTAAGTAATCGACTGAAATAAAAAGTTAAATGAATTAATGGCCAACAGAAGCTGAAAGTGGGATACGAAATGAAATAAAATACGGTGTCGATGCTTGTGTTCACGACGTACGTATCTGAAAAGCTATATAGGCTTTGAAAAGCAGTACACAAGATAACACGTATTATAGGTACAATTTAACGTGCGAAACTTATTTTAAAATGTGTATGATAAATGTAGAGTCATTAATTAATGAAGTGCAAAAGAGATTAATTGAGAGTACGATCGTTTACGATCTACCGGCTCATGTTTCTCAATTGTTTCATCATCCGATAGTTGGACGATCGTTGGCCGTCTACAAAACGACAATCGTTCGTCTTGTGTTGTCCGACAAAAACGCTCGTGAGCAAATGCTCGCTCGCTCGCGTTCGCTGAATGATCCGACTTGTGTCGGTACATCAAAAGAAAGACGTGTTCGCGCGCGTCTGGTGTAGACGGTTATTTGTTGCATTCGATTGCTCTGTCCGAGAACGTTCTATTCCGTGTCAAATAAAAATGGAATGGTGTAATGAAAACATTATTAAACTCACAGAGGCTTACTGTAGCCAAGAATCGTAGAATATCTTTTCTATATAGTTTGTGTCACTTTTCATTATTTTTGGTTCAACAAGTTGTAGGAATTTTTCAAAATCTTCGGTCAACATTCTGCAGAAATTTCGGAACATTTCAAATTCTTCTTCTTCCTACAAGTCCCTTAACAAATGGCTTCCACTACATGGTTTTCTGTTTTTAGACCGTGAAGTTTGCCACCATCGTTTATCTTGTTTTCTTTGTTTTTATTTTTTTCACTTAACTTCAGCACAATAAAGGCAGCACTTACGCAAACCTTCGTATTCATTATTTCACAATCTGCTCGCGGTCAGTCTTCGGATCAATTGCGAACAGAAATGATTTCGTTCCAGTATGGACGTAGGGCGAGCATTTGAGTTGAACACGAGCGAACCCTTGCGGCGAACTCTTGCGATCACGAGCGAATGCTCGCTCGTGCTGGCTCGCTTGGTGAGTGCGCAGCGTTAGGTACATTCGGGGGATGTTGTGAAAAGGTCTACATATCCCCCCTACGTCCTCGTTAAGACGTTTCAATGTCCTAAAAAGGTCATATTTACAAAGTGTCCTGTGGACGTCCTATGTCAACATTCTCTCTACTATTTGGGAATGTTTGCAGAGTTTTTAAAAACGCTATGGTAATGTCTTAAAAGGCGTATAAGGAAGGTTTCACAAATGTTTTTAAAATTATAGTTATATTTCATTCTGTGCAAGATAATAGAAGTTAGGTAAGGTTGGTTTGTGTTTAATAAATAAAAGATTAACTTTCCTGCGATTTCCGCACGTAGTTGAAATTAAATAAAGTTAGTTACTGTTAATAAATAAAAGATTAAATTTCCTATAAGGAATTATAATGAAAATATAGGTCTGGGCGTTATGATCTGTGTGTATATTGTGCTTATTATCATTTTCAAAGCAAAATACTGATTGTGTGTTGGTTAGAGACAGTTCAAGAAAAAATCACTGATTCGAAGCAAAATACTGATTCTGTGTTGGTTAGAGACAGTTTCAAAAAACTACTTACTCAAAGCAAAGTACTGGTTCTGTGTTGGTTAGAGACAGTTTAAGAGAAAAAATATTTTTTCAAATTTTCTGAAGCTTCCGCACAAAATCACTAGTGTCGTTACACTTCTTTATTGATACTCTAAAAAATGTCACCTGGCTCATGAGGTTCTATCACCTTCCCCGAAATGACATTGAGCCAAAATTACTAAACGAAACTGTCCGAAATATGAATCCTACGAATATTCGTGAGACTTAAGAAACGGACAGTCCTAAAACATTCTAGGAATCTCCAAAATGGACGTAGGACATTCGGATATAAATTGGATATGAAACGGATGTCCTTTGGATGTACGGTCCTATCTGGATATCTTATTATATGTTATTTCCTTAGTAAGTTCTGAAAAATTGAGATATATATCTATGAACAGAAGAAAATGACTGCTATTTAATTACACTGGGCGTCAAAATTAAAGGACCACTAAGATTTGCCGAAAATATGGGTCATTTTCAAATGACTATATCTCTGTGAAAAATAATTATAAAAAATATTGTATTCGACCATTTTGTAGCCTGAAGTTTCTAGTTTTTGAATCGGGAATTCAAAAATTATTTTCATGTAGTTTGTTCCTTTTTTTTTTTAAAGATGAAGCGCAGCAAGCGAATGTTAAAAAATGTTGATCAACTTTGAAAGGACGCGTGGGCAATGCACTCTTTTTTTTACTGAACTTAATTTGTTTTTTTTTTTACCGAAGTTCTTCCTTTCCATTAGATCTCCTTGCCGTGTAATGAGATGAGTACCCTGGCATCTGTCAGCGAGACGTTGGTTTGTAATGTTAGTACTGCGCACCGAGATGCAATGGAAAGGAAGAAGTAAGGTAAAAAAAATTTCAACAAATTGGCAACTGAAGGCCTTCAAAGAGAAATCTCTCAGCGTTCCAAAATTCTTTTGGAATTTTCTATCCGATCATGCGTTCGCTAGTTACAGGCGCTCAACGTGGAAAGTGCCTTTTCTCGTATGATGACGAACAACTCAGCCAATAAAACTTATACAACAAAATTAGAAAACCGAAATTAAAGAAAAAAGTTTGCTCTTTAAAAGTATTCCATTGGGATTACCAGAAAAAATTTTATTTGGCCCACGCATCCTCTCAAAGGTGACCAACATTTTTTTACATTTGTTTGCTGCACTTCATCTTTAAAAAAAACAAACAAACTACATGAAAATAATTTCTGAATTCCCGATTCAAAAACTAGAAACTTCAGGCTACAAAATGGTCGTATACAATATTTTTTATAACAATTTTTCGCGGAGATATAGTCTTAGTGAGATCTATAGATATAATTTTAGTGGTCCCTTAATTCTGACGCCCAGTGTATAACCCGTTTCTTAAAAATACCATCTGCGATACCAGATATATCTCTGTGAACTTTTATCTGAAACAAGTTTTCTTAATTTTATATAAAAGTAGACAAAAGGAACTAGTATTTATGGAAGTCGATTTTGAAAATATCAATATTTTACAAAAAGGCGGCTGTTTGAACTTAAACTTGTAGTATTCGACATAAATTTTCAATTTCTTTTGTCACTAAAAAAGAAACAAATGCACGAATCAAAAATTCGTTTTGTTGCCAACGTCTCACACATATATGATTAAATTTTTCAAGCATCATATCCAGGTTCACATGATCGTGATAGATATGACGTAAATTCATACCATCCTGTTTAAACAGAATTAATAGATTGGCATTGTCACGGACCAAGTGTTTCGGTATTCGAGCATACGACTGTCACAGCTAGAAACAATCCACGTCCGAGTGTCTGCCCATAGCAAAATATTCTCTCAGTACATCCTGTTCATCGCAAGCAACGTCATCGAAGATGAATACTGAGCCGGGTCGGGCTTGAACAGGCGGAATCACATCCACAATCTCCGAGAAAGCGAAGTATTCCACATTCTCCACAGATGATAGCACTTCTTCCAAGAATCGATACTTTGGTTGATGCAGTGATTTCGAATAAACATAAATATTCTCAAATCGTAGGCCATTCGGACTCTCAAGTAAACTAACTATGACGTGTATTTTCCCCTAGTTGGATGGACCACATATCACGCAACGTATACTGCATGGTAACAACGAACCATGTTTTCGGTTTTGTTTCTAACAATCGAACGTATAATCGTACACGGAAACATGAATATTTTAGACTGTTTTACGAACCACATGGTTACATGAATCATGTATGATAATTATTCTTTTGGGGGGAAGGTATTTATATCAGTGATTGGCCATTGCCGCCATTAGTCTCAACGTGGCTTTCATGCTGTTCAGTGATCAAAGTATACTTCATTTAACCGCAGAAGAACTGGAATACATACCAAAGGTTGTATTATTGAAACGCTTCGCTACCAATATTCTTCACGTTTGGGAAAAGTTACCGGCTCATATAAAGGCTGATCCGGAAATACAAACGTGTCGCAGATGTTTGGAGCACTATAACCGTCAGGATCAACGTACACACATCGACGGACCTGCACCAATGATAAGGAACTGTTATACATGCATAGAACTATTGAAGCTGCAAGTCTTGTAAACAAAGCAATAAACGCTTTACCATTCGAACTACACATACCAAGATATCAGTTTAACGGACCTGGCACGCGATCACAGGAACAGCTAGTGCGAGAGGACCGTGGTGTGAATCATTTGGATGCAGCGTGTAGAGAACACGATATAGCATATTATCAACGTAAAGATCTTCAAGGAGATAAGGACGCCGATAAAATTTTGGCCGAAAAATCGCGACAACGTGTAACAGCCACAGACGCATCGTTTGATGAAAAAGCAGCTGCGAGCGCCATGTGGGCCGCCATGAAAGTTAAAACAAAACTTGGTATGCGGTTGAAGAGAAGTAGAAGAGGAAGAAGAAACACCGCGATTAAAAATACGATGAAGAAGAAGAAGTATAATAATGCGCAACCGCGGATACTCTAAGCAGCTAAACACGGCGGTTTCCTACCATTCCTCCTGTCCGCGTTATTAGCAATAAGAGCGTTGACTTGATCGAAGCTATAAACGACGCCAAGGCTGCACGAAAACAATTGGAAGAGGCGCAACGACATAATCGTGTGATGGAAGGACGCGGTATAGACATGGATAAACGAGTGCGGTATCGTCAATTTAGATGACGCACACGGACCTGGAACGCACTGGGTTGCGTATGTCAAACATGGTTTAGATGTGAAATATTTCGATAGTTTTAGAAATCTTCGTCCGCCACATGAGGTGATTGATTACTGTAGGAAAAGCGCGAAAAGTCACGTACAATCATACGCGAATGCAAAATTATGAGGAAATCGTGTGCGGACAATTATGTGTGAAATTTCTTCGCGAAAATCAGTTATAAATTATTGATATGTGTTAGTTGAAGTCATTTTTTTTGCGTTCATCGCGTGTACCGCAACAGCAGCAGCAATGTCATTCACTGTCACGTTGTCCGGTAGAAGTAACGTACTCTCAACGAAATATTTTCCACCGATAGATCTATCCGATGGTGAATATGAACTAGGACTCATAGATTTCGAGACGTAGTACACGATACCGAACGTCAGTGCAAGTAATAATAATAACAAATTTTATTTCGGGGACAAAAACGAACAAATCATTATTCCCGGATGGATCGTACGAATTGGAGGCTGTCAAAATGTATTTGCGACGCGAGATATCGCGGCTATATCCGCGGAAGAAAAACGACTCGGTGGACGAATATCCTATCGTTCTACGAGCGAACAACAACACGATGAAGAATGAAATCTGCAGCGTATACCGAATCGACTTCACGAAACCGAAGAACATTGGATCATTAGTTTATCACCTGACACTACGTGGCATGAATCGGATGCACCTGTAAACATCATGAAGGTTAACATGATTCGAGTCGAATGTAACGTGACCACTGGTTCAAATACCATCACGAATCATTTACCTCCTGATCGTTGCACGAGTAATAGACGATCTGACGATCCGAATAGTGGATCAGTTCGAAGTAGTGTTGTTAAAATGAGCCTCGAGTCTTGAGCTTTAACAGCTCGAGTCGCGGTTCAAACCCTAAAGGCTCGAACCCTCAAGGTTCGAAGCTTGAGTCGTGAAAGCTCGAGTCTTTAACGCTCGAGCCTTTAAGCTTGAAGGCTCGAGTCGTATAAATTGTATGTA
>NW_015373922.1:0-42066 GCF_001272555.1 Dufourea novaeangliae | reverse complement strand
TTATTATATGATTCTAATGGGCAATCACTCTTTGGCGCTGAAGACAAAACCAGCAGAAACACGCTAAGCAGTGAACGTGTTAAACATAAAAGCCTCGAGCTTCGAGGCTCGAGCCTCGACTACTCAAAGCCTTGAAACTCGAGCCTCGAGCCTCGACGACTCGAGCCTTGGAGCTCGAGCCTTGAGCCTCGAGCTTCATATGATTGTAGCCTTAAAGACTCAGTCTTTAAGGCTAAGCTTTGTAGCTTCAAAGACTCGAGCTTTATACAACACTAGTTCGAAGAACCGATAGATTTTCGTCGTGAAGAAATTACGGTACGACTGAACGTGCGACGACGCGATGTACCCAACCGCATCGCATTGCAATAGCATGATAATTTACAATAACAACAACAACACTACAACGCAATCGTCTGCACCGAGCTGTAGCAAGCCGTTCATACATACATCGTTGTAGGCGAAGAAGAAGAAAAAGTTGCTGAAAGTGGCAAACGTGAAATTTCTACAATCTTTGGGATTTACCGTCGGACAGTAACAAACGCACCGCAACCGTGATGCAGGATGACATTTTAAATATCCCTGCTGCGCCAACCTTCAATAATCGTATAACCAAGGTTGAAGTGCACACGTACAATCCGTATGCCAATGTCGCACTTGGAAATAACGACGAAATAAGGATATCTATACATCAGCAGGACTTGTAGACTCTTCCGTATCAAAGTTTTCTATACGTGGAAGGAATACTTATCTTATCGGGAGGAACCGCCGCTGCGGATGCAGTAATTCTCGATAATAATTGCGTATCATTTATGTTCGATGAAATACGTTATGAACTCGATGGTGTTGAAACCGATCGTAGTAGAAATCCTGGTACAACAACTACATTGAAAAATTATTTGAGTTTGTCTACGGAGAAGAACAAGACGTTCACTAACGTGGGTTGGATCTATGAAAAAGGCGAGGATGAAAACGATGAAGTGTACAAAGCGACGTCGGATTTCAATTTGTGCGTGCCGCTGAATATACTTTGGGATTCTGCGAAGATTATAAACGTGTTGTAATAAATGCTCGTTGTTAGAAACTCGGGGTACCAATTATTACCGGTTTCGGAGGTACATCCGGTATCTCTCTTTCAATGTCGTTAGTCGATCATGATTCCTCTTACAAGGGCGACGAGGAGGAAACATACTGTAACTGTTGTTCTTCTCTGACTTTGTACGAAGAGACTGAGCCACGTACGAAGGAAACAGTCTCTACACACAACACCGGTCGGTTTTGAAAACGCCGGGTGTCGGCCGTAACCGATCGGCGAAACAGTTAGTTCGAATCCTTTGTTCAGTAAAGATCGTTCTAAGTATTTCATTAAAATCGTTCGTTAAGAGATCGTCCTCTTACTTTATATTCTCGCTTGTTTTATATTATATACTACAAGGTAACTACGCTTGTTACCAACCGAGCGAGCGTGGTAGGAGTTTTGTTTAAAAGATTAAACACACTGAACAGCAGAAACACGCGTCACTTTCTCGTAATTATCCTGAATCTGCCTGAGCCCGAGAAAACGTTAGTTCCGAGAATTTATTAAAAGCGCAGCGACATCGAAACTAACCCTTCAATTCTTTTTACAGTCGCTTGCGCTCTAACTCGGTCTAACACTCGTCATGAGCTGATTCTAATTCGCGCCTGTGTCGATACGAATGCGTTGTACTGTAGTGGTCACTCAATCGCTGTAAAACCTACCGTGTAATTGCATAAGATTCAATGGCGTGTACCACATGTTAGTTTAGAAGATTTACACAAGCTGTACATGCTACGTATTCTGGAATGCGGAAAATCAATCAACATGAGTTTCCGTTCATGGGATCTTTACGAGTACCCTCTGTTACAAACAACTACGAAGCATACGTGGGCTGTAAAAGCTTCTGCGTAAATGGTAAAACCGCGATACGTGATATTCGCTTTGCAAACTGCACGGAAGAATAACTTGCACAAGAAAGTTACACAATTCGACGATTGCAAGCTGTCGAACGTTCGATTGTACCTAAATTCTGAAACCTATCCATACGGTGAGTTGAATCTTGACTTTGATAAAGGTTACGTTTACCGGCTTCTGCGAGAATCGTTGACTGGTAGCGGGATAACTATAGTTATCGTTAAAGGCCATGAAAAGAAACAATGGATATCGGACTTGCTGGGAGAGGATTGCAATATTAAAATTGAAAATATTGAGGACACTGTGGAGAATGAAGATGAGGAGAAGGAGGACTCTATAATTTCACGTTTAAGCAACATGAGCATCTCACACACGTACAGATGTGTATCACACAAGGGTGTCTGTGCAATGGAAAATGTATGCAAATTAAAACATTTTATACAAAATACACAATTAACATTTTTACCATAATGAAATTATTATCTCGTTTATTATTTCCCCTCCTTCCATCTCACTTCGGTTAATCTTGTACGAAGCATATTAATAAAAAACTGAACAGCATATACCTATTGCATTTCTTCACAAAACTTATTCTTATTGCCCGACCGGTTGAGGTAACTTGAGATGACGCGACGTGTTGATGCATGATCTTTCTCACCACAATTCCTCCTACTACGTCATCATCCTCTCCACTCTCACTGAAATATCCTGCTATCAGCCTGGCACACGACTGCAGTGCTGTACGAGGAATGGTGGGGATAAACATATAGCATCTGGCAAGCATTGTATACTAGGTATCAGTCGACGTGCTGCTGCTATCGCGTTTTGTAGTCGTGCCGTGTAAAACATATACATCATGTAGACGAAGAAGAAACAGCGTTATAATGGCGATTTCTGTGGATCGAATGCGCAAACGTACGTAACTTAAAAAATTAATAAAAATATTGTAAAAATAATTATTTCCTGTTAATTGATAACGAGCCTCGCAGTAGAATTGACCGTTTTAGTGACTACCGTGATCTGGGACAACTAAAAGGGCGTTTACCGACTCTGGAGTCGATATCAGGTGTTATTGCGAGGTTTCCTAAAAGAAATGTTCCGTCACCCAAGCGGCCGAAATGCGTCGCGGCCGCTAGAAAAACAAAGACAGTACGTTGACCGAGGGGGTGAGAGGAAGCTCGACGGGACTCGCGAAAGGCGAGTCGGGCAGTCGGTCGAAGACAATTGTACCACACGTACCTTTTGACAATAAGAATTATATTTACTACACTTTTGACAATGAGAATTATATTTACTACATAATAATTCACGTATCCTGAGTCGACGATATTCATTGACCAGTAACTATTTCAAGTATCTCGATATTGGCGTAAACATTGGCGAGGATTGCCGCGTTGAACTAGTTATAGGCGATAATCGAGGGAACGGGATACCCTTTCCCATGTCAATGTGGAAAGAGCTGTTACGAACGGAAGCGGACTTTCAACGATTGTTGCTGACCACATCATCGCTAAACGAAATCGTAAAAAACACAAAACTTACCGAATCTGTTACTTCTATATTCATTACCGAAAAGACTATGTATAGAATATAAGATTTCGAGTATTGTATAGACCACATGTACTCATGGTTGTCGGAGAACATTCTGATGATTAAATATAAGTTTGCAAAATTCGTTGAAATTGCGAAAGAAGCGCGTACAGACGACCCTGTAAATACGATAATGATGTCCGATGAATATTTCGAAAAGAACAGTTTGATCAATTGTGAACTATTGGCTCTGTGTTTAAACCAGTGTTTCCCAACCTTTTTTGTGCAATGCCCCACCTTAGCCTTTCTAAAATTCTTATGCCCCCCCTATGTAACATACATAATTTTTAATATTAAAAAATTGAATTGTTCACTTAAGAAACTTAAATGATAGGTTTTAGGAAGAAATCACTAGGAAATTGTTAACGAAACATAGTAAGTAAATTTTCAAAACATATAATGAAGAACTGAAATTCAAATTCCAAATAATTTTAATAAACATTTTTCTATATTAATTTATTATTTTAATTTAGTGAGATCCTTGCACTTGATGCTTGCTGCACAGAGATATTATATTAGGTTCCAATTTGGTTAGCTTCAGTCTCAAGTCTCCACGTTGTGTTATATCCAGCCGATTTCTTTTTTTTACCAGTAAATCATTACTACAGAAGTTGCGATGGGCCATTCAGGTGCGAACAACTGCGTTGTTGTTTAGCGAGATTTTAAAACGTCCGGGGTTCCCCGCGGAGCCTGCCGTCAGCCGCAGGGAAGTTTACTTGACGACGCCAAACACCCAGTTGATATTTTGGTATCGTCTAGCGAAATTATACCTAATAATTATTTACCGCAATTATTTAAGAATTTGCTTTTTTCGTTAAATTTGGCACCGAAATCTAGCATTGCATTTAAATGGCCCGGAGCGAAAGGGTTAAACTGGTGTCGAGTCTATTTTCGAATTGCCCCCCTTAACAATAAAAAAAAAAACTGAACAGCATATGTACCTATTGTATTTTCTCAACAAAACTTATTCTTATCACCGACCGGCTACTGTATGTGTTTCGACGTGTCGATGCATGATCTATCTCACCGCCATTCTTCCTACTACGTCATCATCGTTGCTTTATCATCGTTCCGCGGTCTGTTATCGCCTGCCGCTGCCGCCGCCGCTGTAACTTGAGATGATGCGTATCGAGACAAGATCTCCCCAAACCACCGTCATCGCTTATGAAATTTTATCAAGGTCAGGTCTGGCTTATGTACGAGTGCAATAGCGTAATGCCCGAAATTCTTATGTAGGCGCGCAATAGCGTGGGGAACTGTCGTATATTATTGTATAATAATTCCAAGAACTTTCCGTTGGAGAGAATTCCATGAACTTTCCGTTGGAGTTGGGGTGGAGGGGGGGGTGGATTGCTATAGGTGCGAGTGCAATAGCATAATAATTCCAAAAATTTTATCGAGGTCAGGTCTGGCTTATGTACGCGTGCAATAGCGTGAGGGACTGTCGTATGTTATTGCGTAATAATTCCAAGAACTTTCCGTTGGAGTCGGGTTTGGACTGACATAGGTACGAGTGCAATAGCATAATAATTCCAACAATTTTATCAAGGTCAGGTCTGGCTTATGTACGCGTGCAATAGCGTGAGAACTTTCCGTTGGAGCCGATTAGGTCTGCGATATGTACGAGTACAATACCGTTATCAACGATATTTCCGTTGGATCTGTGGTCCAGAATCGGCCTAGTATAACTACTCACAAGTATCTACTTTTCGTGATGCTATGAAGAAAATATTTAAATATTTAATAATTACAGAGAAAGAAAAATTGTCACTTAAAAAGTGTGACAACCATCCCCGGTCTTCCCTAAGCAGAAAAGGAATATAATACACAGACGTCCTAGGAAAGTCCAATTCAATTGTACGCATATCCAGTAGATTTTCAAATTCGATTATCTCGAAAGTGAAGCCTTAAATGAAAATATGTTATTCTTTTTTTCGACTTACTTTGCATATCGAATCTCCACCCGGTTGTAGCACAATTTTGCTGACACTCTATACAGTAAATTCTCAATGAGTGTTTGAAGGCTCCTCGGCATCGAATATTAAATATTTTGTAAACTAATGGCCATATGCGACTGAAACGCATATCATTGGTTTCAGAATTCCAAACTCTCATTGAGCTAAGCCTCATTAAAAAGTCAGTATTACACCTACAGATCTCTCCTTGTCAGTGCCGAGGAGCCTTGGAGCACTTATCGAGAATTTACTGTACACAGTTATATTCGGTCGTCCATTTATCCAGGTGGCTCTAATAACACGATCACCCGTTGTATGAACTATTCTGTCCCCCGACGGGCTCAGATAAACCGAGTTTTCTACTTGTTACATTACAATTCGGTGTAAATTTCTAGAACGCTTGCTAGCCTGCCGCTCGCCGGGTTCTTGCCTCAACGCGCGGTGTTACGACTTCCGCGATTCGGTATCGCATTTATAACCGTACAGTTCCTTGCGATAGGCACCCGCCCGATATATCGCGGTTAAACAGGACACACATAGACTGTATCGATCGTTGATGGGATCGCTAAGTCTCGTTTTAATAGCCGTGTCGAACAAGGTTGGTCGCGTTCCCCGACACCTCCTAAAGAGCGTTTCACTTCTCGTCATGGAGTTTGATTTCTTTTCCTTTATTAAGAATGCCCCTGTCGCGGAACCGCACACCGGATCGCCTTGAATTCGGTGTCGATGTTATTTTGGTCATCTGTGACGCGACATGGGTGAATTACTAGAGCTGTATGATCACTGGACAGGTACGTTCGAGCGTCTACGAAATTAAATCGACTAAAACTTCGGTATTGACGAGACGAAAGGAAAAAACAGCTGTTTATTAAGTAACATAGCCGGGTAATGAAGTTTATGTGCTCTTATAAGGGGATTGGATGTACTTACAGGGTGAGTCAATAAGAATTACTATCTAAAACAATTCTTTACCCATCGGTTGTATCAGGAAACATTTTAATGAGTTATGTAGCATTTTAAGGGATGCAACGAAGGGGTACAATTTCATTCCTTTACATCTTGTTGTTTTTGAGATATCAAGGTGACTGAGTTTTTTCAAGGTCAATACATCTTTTTATTCATATCACGTTGTCGATGGAAGGACCAATTCAGCATGATGGTATTAAAAAAAAGATGTGTTCACCTTAAAAAAAATCAAGATCACCTTGATATTTAAAAAAAAAATAAAATAATATAAAAAAATCAAATTGTATCCATCCGATGCATCCCTTAAATTGCAACATAATTCATTTAAATCTTTCCTCATACAGCCAATAGGGAACGAGTTATTTTAGATAGTATTTCTCATTGACTCATCCTGTATGTATAGGGCGAGTCATTTAAATCAACCCCCGTAAATATCTTGGAAACCGTTGATGACACCGAAAAATGTTGAGATAAAAGTTTAATAATTTCGGAGGAGAAATAATTTGATATTAGCAGTTTTTGGTAGAAGGACGCGTAGAAGACTTATTAAGGTCAAAGTTGTTTTTTTTAAATGGGATTATATATTTTTAAATGCAACTTGCTGTTCCCTATAAAACAAATATTAAACTATTTATGTCATGAAACCATTAGTTTAGGAGATATTTTAATTCAGAATCGTGGAGTGGTACTAGTAATACGATGTTTACTTTCTTAAAGTTGATGTTCGAAACTATGTTCTTCAGCCTGAACGCACAAATTTACAGAATCTCTAAATGACTTATCAACCGTTCCCAGCATTGCTTCCGAAATTTGTTGATATGCTATCCGAATAAGCATAAGATGTCAGATGCTATGAGTAACTATTACCTATACCGAAATTCAGTACTACATCGCAATATTGAAATTAAAATATCTTCTAAACTAATGGCCTTTTGGCATAGAGTTTAACATTTTTTTAAAGGAATGATGAGTTGACCTTCATATCTTCAACGCATCCAGCTATAAAAATTCGCTTGCATGAATCTATTTACCACACGCAAACATTCAACCTCTATCTGAAACATTTTTCTGTGTCATCGACGGTTTCAAAACATATTCGCTGGGATCTATTTATTTCACTTAAATTGTACAGGATATTTATCTTATCTATTAATTTTAAATACCACAAAACTATGCGTGGAAGAATATTTATATTAATCCTCGTGCACTGATCAATAAATGGTTCTATTACTATTCTTTGAATTAAACATGGATAAAATCGAATGAAGGAAATACACTCACATCGCGTGTGATCATTATATAATATGTATATGCAAATTACTGGTGTCAAATTAATTTACATGTTCCTCTAATGAAGAATAAATTAAAAGTTAGAGTCTAAGTTCGGATCAAACTGAGATCAAAAAAATCGAACATACTGTCTATTAATGGGAAAACTTGCTTTTTCAAAAACTTTTTTCAAATTGTGTGCACTTGTAAAGCATATAATAAACTACATATACTTACATTTTACTATTTTAATAAGAAATGTAACTTTAGTTGAAATACAAGAATTTTCTTGAAGGTTTCTTTGAAGACTCGAGAAAAATTCTGCCATAATGTATACAATGAAACACAGCATTAATAAGAATAAATAAGGTAATAACAGTATAACAAGACTATTTGGCTAGAAGTAAAGGCGCGCCAAGGAGAAATATTCCAGTTTTGTAGCTTTCGCTAATGGTATGAAATCCTGATCCTTGTCAACGTATTTACGCATTTTCTTTTCCATGAACAGTCTTCCCCCATTTTTTGTTCAAAAATAAGAAGTTGTTTTCGAACGAGAAAAGTGAATGAATATTTTTCTGACCTTCAAAAGTAGCAAACTAAACAATTCGCAAAATTAAATTGTAAGGTATGAGAAAAGTAAAAATAAAAGAAAGAAATAAGACGTCTTAGTGGATTATGCTAAAAAAGAACGGAAAAGATTGTAAACTGTACTTAGAAAGAAAAACGTGTACAATTTGATTTGAGTTATTCATATATTTTTATTTTATTTCAATTGTTCACCTTACTTTTCGTAAAAATATAAAATTTTTAAAAGAGATTAAAGATGTATTCGATCAAGCCAATTTATTTAAGTTACTAAAATTATTGAGTCAACCAAATTTGATCAACTTCAAATATTTTATTACGTAGCTTGTTTTGCTGCTTTCTGAAAATCCAAACAAACTTACAAAGCGCAAAGCTGACATGTTCCATTCGTGCTACAATTTATATGTATATACATATACACTCACTTTTAAGACTGCTTCTTCAGCTTTTCAATTTTCACATTAGTCATTGTAAAACCTAAAGTAAAAAAAATTTTAAATTTATATGTGAATCGTACCGTTGGAGTTGACTGCTTGGTATAAACATATAATAACAACAATAATCATCTAATAATATTTTATACGAACTAATTTATACACGAAAAAAATAGGACTAAAAACGTAACAATCACTGAACAAAACCACTTTTCGATATTAGGTATATTCTAATACGATATCATTAAATTATCTAATAAGTTCACATTGATATTCAGAACGTATCATTTGAGTACACAGGGTGTGCCATAATATTATGTGGTCATAACTTCAATGATGGATGCTGCACAAAAAAATAATAAACAAAAAACTTTCTATAAACATTTGTCCTATCCGACCTTGCTTCCCCATTACCTGCATTGCGTTACACGGAAATTGCTTAAAGTGACCATCTCCAGCTCGAATATAAGCCTCTAAACGTTTTATTATTGAACTAATAACCCATTCAAAATCACCAAGTTTTTTCGAATTCGCAATGCTTTTCGTTACATGAAATATCAAGCGTTGTTTGCCAGAGACGGGCAAATTCGGTAATTATTGAGAACATGGTCCTCTGCACCGATTTTAATGACCCTGAAATATGTTGTCAGAGCCACCATTCTGATCAACTTTTCCCTATACATATAATAGGCGGTCTCTCTTAATTTCCACGATATTCGCGAAAAACTGCTCCTACTGGGCATTGAATTTCGTCTATACGTGCATGTTCATGGCAATGTTGCGTCACCATGAGGCGATCGCTTACCTACTGTTTCCATAAACACATCACAACAGCCGGGAAACGACGGGTGAACTTAAAAATCACACTTAACCGATTTCAATGATTTTGAATACTCAAATCAGTATAATGCTTACAACAGTATTTTTTTTTTTAATTAACTCCAACCTACTCAATCAGTATAATGCTTTGAACAGTATTTTTTTGTTCTTAACTAGCTCTAACCTACTAAAGTCAGTATTTTGCAACAGTATTATTCAAACAGTATTTTCTGTTTTTCGCGAATATCTCAGTAATACTGATCTGACATGAGTACACTCGGGAATGTAACGTTTTTGTGGGCTCCCAACGTTCAGTCGTCGACTCGTGAATGGAAAACCGCCTCGGCGCGCTGGAGCAACAAAGTATGTGCTTGCCGGGACGGCTTCTGTTGCTTTTGCAACAGTTATTTTTTAGCCTCGTGGCCATAGAAACTGACTCGGTTTATATTTATGGTTCTTACTTGGCTTGGGCACACATCCAAAAATCCTCTTTTTATACTTATTAACTCATTCATACATCCTCCTTTTACACTTATAATTCACTCTACCTACTTTCCTTGCCTATTAATTCTTATCTAACACTTTACCCTCCTTTTCTCTTGTTCATTTTCCTTCTTCTCCTTTCCAATTTCTTTAAGAGGTTACATACCTTTGAGCTGTTAAGTAAGAGGGACAACAACAAATTTTTTAGTATATGCAGAAACATTAAAAATTCAACATATACATCTTATTATATGTTATTTCCTTAGTAATTTTTGAAAAATTGAGCTTATATATCTATCAACAGAAAAAGCTGGTTGCCTTTTAAAAGAGTTTTACTCGAAATGCAACTTTCAAAATCGGTACCAGATATATTTAAAAAACTACTGAACCAATTTGGATCAAACTTTGTGTTAATATTCTTAAGATTAAAATCTAATACTTGACAAAGCGAATTTTTTATTCGTACATTTTCTCTTTTTTCAGTAACAAAAGAATTTAATCATTTCTGTCGGAAACTACAAGTTTAAGTGGAAACAGCTGCCATTTTGTAAAATATTTATATTTTTAAATCGGCTTCCATAAATACTAGTTCATTTTGTTTACTTTAATATAAAGTTAGAATAACTTGTTTGAGATGAAAGCCTACCGAGGTATATCTGGTATCGCAGGTGGTGTTTTAACGAAACCAGTCATAATTAAATGGCAACCATTTTCTTCTGTTGGTAGATATATATATATATTGCTGAATTTTTCAGAAATTGCTAAGGAAGTGACCCATAATAAGATGTATATGTTGAATTTTTAATAAACAATAATTCTGCAAGTACAAAAGAGTTTTTTTATTTCCCTCTTATTTAACAGCTCGCAGGTGTATAATCCTTTAACTTCTCTATAGTCTCGTTCCCTTGTTTTCGTCTTTGTTGTACCCCTGGTAGGCTGATTTCATTTCTATTCAGGTACTCCTTCCTTTCGCTGGCACTCCTAATTTGTATCCTTCCTTCTCCCTCATACCCTCCTTCGCTAAATTCCTTTCTTCTCCTTTTCTCACCCCTTCCTCAAACTTCCATCTAACTGTTAGAGTCTAACGCAGTATTATGACATATTACATTACTGATACCAGTATTAATTTTCCTAAAGGTGAGTATTTCTTTTGTGTGAGTATTATAGTAGAAAAATGTCTATTTAGAATTGCTTCGCAGAGATGAGAATTAAAGGGGAATAACTATGAAAGCCCCCTAATGCCTAACTTAATTTCTGATTTAATGGTTATTCTGACTCAAACTAATCGAACCACAATTACTTCTAAGACCCGAATTTTGCGTCTGAAATAAAATATTTCTATTTTTATATTAGATTCTATCTAAATGGACAAGGAATGTTTTAGGTTTGGCACGATATTGTTTCGAAGATTCATTTGGAGCTAAATTTCAATATTGCAAATTAAGCTTCTGAACTCCAAAAATAGCGTCCTGAATCATTGTGTGACACTTTTAGATAATGCTGCGTGTCACTATTATTCGAATAAAATTATGCTCAATTCTTGCTGCTTATAGAAAGTCGAACGAAGAGCTCAGTTTGTCAAAAGAATTACAATTGGAAGACAGAAACGACTGTAATTTGCAGACAGTATCAAATAGGATAAACGGTTTTATATGAACTTCTTTCACTATTTTTGTATGCTGAATCCACTATTGAAATTTCGTCCATATATTATGGCGCACCCCATATAATAACGTTTAAGAATGTTATTTTAGATTCGTTAAAAACAATTCCTTTTAGAATGGATTTACTCATCTATAATTTCCTATTCTTTTCAGTCTGGAAGAAAAGAATGCATGTTTTTGGAATATGACAGTTTAGTTTTTTCTAAGAATGTAAGAATATTATATTTAATTTCAGTAAAAACTTTTTAATACCTTAAATTAAAATAAATTACACGACACGATTCGAAGTATAACATTTCAAAGTATACAAAAATACCGAACAAAAATGAGTTTTATACAAAAATTATGAAAGATTGCTACCACGTGTAAAAAAAACATATGACATGTTTTGACGAAACTTCAATGAAATTACCGGCTAATTTCTCAAATAAAGTTTATTTCTATTTAATTTCGTCGATTCGCCATAACAAAGGATATTGTATACTTTTAAAGAATTGACAAAACTAATCGTGTGTTACGTCACATTTAGAAGAACAATAAAATAGAGTGATTATGTCATGTATTTATATTTGAACACGTTCATAAGTTCATTCCCATTATCAGATTTCATTCCATGTTGTCACATGGAAATGCCAAATGCACAAAGATATCGGTTCGACTTATAATTAATCGTATTGTATGCAATACTTCCAGAACATTCGTTTCGTGAATATTTATAATCACGGTCGTAAATCATACAAGTGGGAATAACCGAAAAACTCGTTCCTGAATGACACGCGTATTTACATCTTGACGACTTCGCTAACGGTCGTCGAAGTAAATCGACAAAGAACCGGGCAACGCGTCCAATCATTTCGTTCAGCTTCTCAGAATTGTTCAAATATGATATTCTAATTAGGTCCGATGGATTCCAGTTTGAGGAAAACATGTTTTAAATTAACTGCGAGGATGGGACAGGCGGCAAATGAACTGGTCTCTTCGATCAACGCTATGTCAGAAAGGTCAAGATTATTTTAATATCTTTCAGGCAGCTGAAAGTTAAACCGAACGTGAACTCAGTCAGAGAGTCAAACTATCAATCTTAAATTTTGCTTTATAGTCTCCAAGATAAGCGTTTCCGTGAAGTTTTATAAATTAATGAAATTAAGTACCTGTACAATATGGCATCCGTATGATAGTTTTCGTGTTGTTTTATTTAACACAATTTTCATCGTTTCGTGTTTACTTTCTTTCGTATTTCAATTTATTTGAAAATGTTATTCCTAAACTGTATTTATATAAAAGAAAGAAAAAGCTATATAGCGTAAAATTTACGAATTTGGATCAATCGATCGTTTTGAAAGTCAGCGATACAATTTTTAAGAATCGAATACAAATACGAAACGAATCACACCGAAAGATACTGTAACAATAAAAAAAAAGAATAACAATAATTATACAATATAAATAACGTAAATATAGTACCCATAAAGTAAAACTCGATACATATAAGAAAAATAGATACAGTAAATTATCGATGAGTGTTCAAAGGCTCCTCGGCACCAATGATGCCAGAATCGTGATACTGTTTACCCCCACCACTCTCCCATTCCGACGTACCATCGTCTCCCACTATGACCTACCGGCGTCTCTCACTTTCCGTCCACCGTGCTGGTACACACGCAAGCATATCCCTGCCCTGTCCGTGTGCGCTGCTTTTTCGGTTCTTTCCGTCGACATTCGGTACGTCACTCGGCAACGTAAACAATGTTACGAGCCCGGACCGTAGCAACGCGAGGGACCGGTGAGTGTAGGTTTTTCAAGGAATATGGTATCGGTTTATTAGTAAGGTGCGCGGACGAATCGGACGCGAAGCCAGAGAGCCGCTAGGATGTTTGAAAACGAGGACGAACCTAATGCGAAATCAGGGAGCCATTAGGAAATGTTAGTTAGTGCCTCGTAACCTTCGAATTTATAATACAACTCGAGCGGTAAAGTTGCATTAGTGTAGAAACGGTCGACCTGATATTATTCTAAACTAGAGGAACTATATAAGTATATCGATAATACTACTGAATCGTGTTATGGATTCAAAATGAACTACACAGATTTATAAAATAACAGTATAATTAATCAGTCTTTGGTTACAAATGTGTTGTGTAGTGTTGTCGCGTAGTAGTAAATAATAATGGAATAATAACTATTACCGAAATAAATAGGTGCTCGGTGTTAACGCACTGGTGATGCGGGAGTTGCGAGTGGATTTTACGAAATAATGCCAAACTAATAATTCTAGCAGGAATACAAATAAAGTGTTCACGGATCACTACAAGGTTAACTGGATTTGAAAGGGAACTTTAACCCGATCTCACTAACGTAATGACCAACTCACAAGAACGTGACGCGACGTGACTCTAAAGGCGACGGTACAGTTCTGATCCCCCGAGGGTTAAAATCAACAGATTTATATAGGCCTAGAAATTGGTGGAGATGCTATGAAATTTCCATATAAGGAAATTATTGACGGTTGAAGTTGCGTCACGCTTCCTAGTTTTTTGGTTACCACGCCGTGAGAACGGGTTTTGCTCCCTCGCTCACTCAAGAGATAACGAAAACGTAAGGGCGTTTTCCTTTGCCGGGTGCGAGCTTAAACTATTAGAGCGAAAATATGATAGAAAATTCTTCATACGTAACAACAATGAGGAAACCTTGGAGACCCTAGTCGAATCTCAAGTCTCACTGCGGCGAAAATTCACGTTTTTGATACGATGCTTGGAAACCTAAGCGCGTAAGCAACAGTCAGGAAACCCTGTTCGCATCGCAATGAGGAGGTTTTACTTTTTATTTTTAATTATTTTGTAATTTCACTTTGTAACCTCTCAGTAAAATAGAAATCTGAAAAATATTGATTTGTAAGGCATTTAAAAAGAAGAAAATAAACGTGTTCCACTTCAGTATTTAAATTTTTTTATAAATACATACATATTATGTTATATATGCACAAATTATTCTTACAATTAGATGTTATCCTTACAGCCCTACTCATCACTAGCCTAAATATTCGTACAAAAATGTATTAGATTTAACTGCAATAGTTTGGAAACTTCCTTATTGCCGGAAATTTCGACAGTAATGAGTTTCTACAAGCTGTTTCAGCGGTAGGGCACTTTAAATTATATTAATTAATATAGACTATCCATAAACAAACTCTAGTGGGGTTCCGACACATAAGCCTTCGTTGTTGAGAAAATTAACAATAAATATTTTAGAGGGCAGGGTGAGACATAATTTGAAATATGGAAGACAAGATCGGTGTAGCCGAGTCGGTTAAAGTGAGTTATCTATATATATTTATGTATTTATATATTGTTTATTCATGACTGTACTTAATATACAGGGTGTAATAAAAATGTTGCTCGACCCGGAAATGCGACACTCGGGGGGTGAATTGGAACAACTTTTTCCTTAGCAAAAATGTAATCTGAGGCTTCATTATCAAGATATTAACGAAAAACCCCGACCAATCAGAGCGCGAGTTTGCCAGCCGAGTTCCCGCGCTAGCGGTGGCTACGCGCTACGCTTGTACTACGAAGCTCCAAACAAGTAGGTCAGTATGCATCGCAGGAAACTGCGTATAATAGCAAGTAGAAAAGACGTAACAAATAAAATCATACTTTTTATCATCTGTCGTTTGATATTTAAAGAGATTACTGAATGAAGCATAAATGTAGCAACATTATGTGGAACGTAAAAAGACGAATGTACAGTTACTTTTTGAAACAGAATGGAACTGGCAGTGTGCCAGTACGGTCAACGTAAAGTGGGAGTCGCCGGTAGGTCATAGTTGGAGACGATGGTACGTCGAAGTGGGAGAGTGGTGGGGATAAACAGTACCACGATTCTGACATCACTGCTCGGCACTGAATGTTCAGACGTCATTCTCAGCACGGGGTGCTTGACTGGTTCTACGGGAAATCCCCCGCCCCCTCCTCCAGCCCCTACGACGTGTCACGTCTGAACACTCATCGATGAATCATTGTATTGTACCTACTGAAATACTATTCTATTGTGACCCACCCTTTAAAAACTGACTACAACTATTACATATGTATGTAGATTCATTCTCACCGTTATGCTTTCAGATATGTGATATTTAAATTGTCTACTCCGTAAAAAGAGTAACGAAACCTTAATTGCTCAACGAAATTTCAAATGCAAATATGACCACGAACTTGTCAATTTTTTTTAAATTTTGAATATAGTAAAATTCATGAACGTATCAGTACACTATTTCTTTTAAAAAAGTGTTTATTTCATATTTACAAATTATTAAAATAACGAATTATAAGAGGATTACGATAGATTGTATAGGATCATGAACTTCAGAATAATATCGTACAGAAAAATTTACACTGAATAACAGTACTATGTTAAATTTTTGCAAAAGTTTTTCTCCTCTCTAAGCTACATTAAACAGGAATTTAATTACACTAACAAAAGTTGTTAAAACAAATTCCGTGTTGCAGTACATTTATTAATTCGTTTATATATTTTCGAAATAATACTTCCACGGTCGAATTCTTATGCTTTACGGGACACTTTCTTTCGTTTTGGTCGAAAACTAGTTAACAAAATTTATGCGACAACTTAACAGCAATACATCGATACCTCTGAAGTCTTTCTTGTACTATGAGAACAAGACAAGTCCAGTTTTCCAATATTATCAGATTAAAGATTAATCACCGAAGCGAAGTGATGTAAAACGGTTACCTAAAAGATCATTATTGCACAGAGGTAGGATCGACGGGGGAAATCGATCAGAATCAATTTAATTCGAGTGAACCTTAACGAACGCCGATGTTTATGCAAAGAACGGAAATTGTCGATCACGAGGAAACCAAATCAGTTTCTTGCAACGTTTTCAATGGTGACTCGTGTACCCCGCCAATAAAGCTTATGCAAGAGTTGTATTCTTTCGTATCTGGAGCAGAGATTTAAAGTGTGTCAGTGTATTTCTTGCATCGGTATGAAATTGGACCGGCGAAAAATTTCGTAACCGTGAGTTCCTATCGCGCGGTGAATGAATGTCTGCCCCTTGTTCATGGTTTTCACCTTATACAGCCTTCGTATAAACAAAAAAAAAACTCGCGTTTAATTAGAGCACTAACGAGACCTTGTAAACTAAAGATAATACATACATAAGTGTCTGTTTAATATCATCTGAAATGGAACGGGACAAGAAGTAATGTAATTCGAATGCTCTAATGGTCTTACAATTAGAACGCTCTTTCGTACCCATTATGTTTAATTACAATAAGTCTGTTTGCCCTTTAAGGGGACTAGGCTATCGTTTTTCGTAAACAGAAACCTTTCTTTTTCATTGATTTGTATGAATATGAAAGCAAGTCCAGATGTATCCTTTTACCCAATGTCTACTACTATCTTAAGGTTTAAAACAAAATTGGTTTGAAATATATGTATATGTCTTCTATTAAGTGTGTTCTATGAAATGAAACAACTTCTGTACGAAATAGGTTTTTCGTATTTTTAATAGTTAGAGAAGTAATAGCGGGCATATTTGCGACAGATATATTTAAAATTCATCATCAGTTTGCTGATGAAATAATTTATTTATGTTATTTGTTATTTAGTTCGTTTCTACAATTGAAGGACGGACCCACGAAGGATAGAAAACGGAAAAATTATAATTACATACGTATTATTATTCTAAATATTATACATTTATATGTACTGTACTACTTCACGCTACGTTGATGTATAACATACTGGAAGTGCTACACTATTATCATTTTAAATGTGTCTTACAATCCGTGCTGTAATTTACCAGAAGCGATAAAAAATATGAATTGTTAACTCTTTCTAGATAAGTAAATAAAAATGTTTCATCGCTGTATTAACATTGTATCAACCGATACCCGGGTATGTAATCTCCTCTTTATCTCCCCTCATTCAACCGTCGGCTCGTGAAAGGGAAGCGGCCGTGGCGCGCCAAGCAAAAAATTATACGCTTGACTGGTTCCACAGCCCCCTTTCCCAGTGGTGGGGATAACGTCTTCACACTCATCGTGGAAGAACCGGCTCACACTTATCGAGGATTCTCTGTATGTGCTTTCAATATGGCGGTGCAGACTGGTAAACATTTTAACGTTTTTCCTGTGGTTTTGCTCTAATATCGGTCTTAAGAAGTGACATAATTCAATTTCTTAAAGTGATTTTTGTTTGTTAGATCCGTAGTTTCCCGCTGCAGCTAAAAAATAAAAAATCGAAACAAAATTGTTAAATCGGTGGCAGATGAACGGCTTTTTCGAGAAAATCTCGTCCTTGCTTGTGCGCTACTAAAAAATCGTGACTCTTTAGTTTTTTATGAAAAATCTCAAAGCTTTACGAACTATATCAGAGATTCTGCGCGAAATGGCACATATTTCACACATACTGTAATTTTTTCAAGCCGATCCGGACCTCCGTTCATTCGCAATCAGGGCAAAACCAAGAGAAGGAAAAGTTTCGAAAAAACGCTTTAAAGTTTTTTTCACGTTTCAAAGTACTTTTGCACCAGCAGAGTAGTATGATGTTTCTAATCCTTCCTCAATATCAACCTGTCGTTGCTGATCGATTTTTCTTTCGATTCGGCTTGTTTTGGATCTATTTTGCAAGCTGATATCAGCGTTCTGCAAGCGCGTGTCGTCCACTAAACGTGGATACAGCTGCAGTGCGTGCTCTGGTTTAGATTCCTATCTCTTCTAATAAAAATAGCAATGGTTTACAGCTGTCAGTAAATACAGCAATACTATTTTCCAAACCATATTGTCGAAGCTCCCGTTTGTGTTCTGTGTGATCAAAACATACTTTTAAGGAACATTTATCAGTTTATTTTACAATAGTAGTTTATTAAAAATAGGTTTTGATACAGTTTTTTATTTGCAAACCTACTTACAATTCCACTGTAAAGGTAGACCAACTGTAAAAGGTAAGCCGACAGTTATACCCAAAATTAGCTGCCAAATCAACAATTTTGCGAATTTTAATATGAACTAAACGGCACTTTATTCAGAAAGGATAGTATTTTCGAAAAATGTAATAAATAATCGATTTTTTCGACTGCCGAGTCCTCTTAAAGGTCTTAATCGTTCTTTCAAAATTATTAGGCGGATATATCTACATATACATATGTGGGATGGTACGCCGGACCGGACGCGTGAGCGGGATTTCCCGAAGGAATCTTCAGGTCGCGTGACGGACAGAGAGAGAGAGAGAGAGAGGGCGAGAGAGGGCGTTGTGTACACAGACCTCCAAGGGACAACGACGGTAACGGGCATTTTTGTAATCATTATTAATAAATAGTTTTAAAATCACAACAAACGTGTCGTTTTTTCGAAACCTATATATCCTACACATATATGTATAGGTCATTCCACGCGAAATCGGGCACTTTTTGGAGTAAAATTTCGGATTTTGTTGATACTTGAATATGTTGTAGTCTTTAGTTATATATAAACGTAAATCAAAGAATTTTTGAAGCTTCTAAAAATTGTTCAATTTATAGCTGTTTGAAATATAGTGTCAACGTTTTTTCAATAAATCATAACTGTTGGACTAACAAACCGATCAAAATAAACTTTGTGGGTGTTTACAGAAATTAATTTAAAGGAATTTTCTTTAAAGCAATTGCAAAATGAATGGTTATAAAATATATTTTTTTAAACTGAAATAATTTTTATTAGGTAGTCTTATATCTCCACTGTAAGTGCCCACAAAATTTCTTTTTATCAGTTCGTTAGTGCAACAGTTATGATTTCTTGAAAGAACATTGATACTATATTTCAAACAGTTGTAAAAGTAATAATTTTAAAAATTTTCAAAAATTCTTCGAGATACATTTATCTATCACTAAAGACTACAACGTATTCAAGTGTCAACAAAATCCCAAAGATACTCCAAATTTATAAGGCGTCGAATAACCCTTATACATATGTACATATGTATACAGGGTGTAACACAAATGTTGAAGGACCCGGAAATAGGAGACTCGTGAGGTGATTTGAAACAACTTTTTGCTTATCAAAAACGATATCTTAGGCTTTGTTAACGAGATATTAACGAAAAAACCCCGACCAATGAGAGCGCGAGTCTGCCGGCCGAGTTCCCGCGGTAATATTGGCTACGCGCTGCGATTGGTAGCCATTGTGTTTGGTAGCCAAATATCACAATTGCGTACAAGTTTCGACATTATCCGAATAAGCTATTTGAAAAATAATCGTTATAATAATATTGTTACGTGTTACTCGATAGGTAGCACGTATTGTGTATTATTAAAGCGAGTGGCTTTGGAATGGCGGCGTAGTTCTGGTAACGGCGTCCAACATTCTTAATTTTGCTACGTAGGTATGAGTCGTGATTGTTAGACCTTACAGGATTTCTTCAGGAATAGCTGTTAACACAAAACATTTCTTTACATGCTTACCAGCCAAAGATTAATTACCTTTCAGCCAAAAGAAAGTGAAACTGTACTCGCGTGTAATTCTTCGTGAAATCAACGAAGAAGCGAAAAATCTGCGCGTGCCGAATCATTAAGTCTTTTGAATCCGGCTCGTACCAACTAGAATTATTAAGTACAACTGATTACCAAAACGATACAGTAGTCAGGTTTCAAAAGAATTGTTAAAAATTCTCGATTATCAAATTTGACAATTCATTTTCCAGGATATCGTCGTTAAATGGATCAACCGTGTCGCTGATCATAAGTGCCGGTGAACGGTTAAAGAATAATGCCCTGGAACTGTTGTCTGAATCATACCGTGTTGTGAAATAATAATATACATAATTGTCAGCGGGGAACGGCGAGATCTGGTCGTTATTGCACGTGGACATGAATTAATTATATTCCAAACGGGGGATATGCCAGTAGATCAGACAATAATAATTGGTCGCATATCTGTCCCCATTGTCGAGGTCGTTAACGTTGCACAAACGACGATTACAGGCGCAACAGCTGAAAACTTCTCGTGCCTGAGAATGTCCTTGCGTGGATAGGTCCCGCATGAGTGATTTTTGCATCGTTACTTCTTGCATAACGCGACGCGATTGCGGGTGTGCAGACAGGCCCTCCCACCCCACCCCATCCCATTCCGCCACGTGCATTCACAGGTGACGATCAACCGGTGACATCTTTTATGCAATCGAAAGAAAATGTCTTTCTTCATTTCCGATTACAGTCGCCAAAAGGTCATTTAATCGCGGCATGCATAATAGCCAGTCGTCGAGGAATATACCTTTCACGTTCATGCGGTTCCGCGTGATTCTAACCCTTAATGCCCGATACTTACGACAGAAATTTACAAATTACGTATAGATGCATGTTTTCGAAATTCATTCGCGTGTTAACGTAACGGTATTTATTAAGGTAGTATTTATTAAACAGACAACATTTTTTCATATTTTGTCACGGTCACCCTGTTAATATGTTCACCCTTATTGGTACGGTAAGTAATATGGTATTTTTTTAGATTTTTCAGTTAAATATGTATTAAATGTTCCTACCAATCGTTGAACTTTGTGGTTTTTAAGAAAAAGAATGCAATTTCCTTTTCAACATATTATAATGTTTTAACACATTTATTTAACATTGGAATATTATTAAAAAATAAATTTGTGAATCAACCAATTTTAAGAATAGTTAATTAACGTTTATAGAAATCTATTTCAACAAATAATATCGTTACGCTAATAAAGCCGATTTCTTAATGTGAGAGTATTTCTGTTAGAATTGCATGATTAATTGCAATAAATACTGCTATAAATACTCTAGAAATCCGACTCTTTAATTTATAGAGAGGCTGGTGTATGGATTCGTCATTCCAAATATTATGAAGCGGGTAACAACGTCTAAAATGTTTTTTGGAATATAATAAAATTTTAATCAGACCCGTTTGCTAGCATAGAGAACAAAATGATAAGGCGCCCACGCAATGTTCTAAAAGTTGGATTTTAAGCACCATACTATTGTGTATGCAACTTGTGCTTCTTCATCGAACTTGTGGTGCTCTTAACGTGTTTGTTAGAAATATTAGTCCGAGGCCTTCGCGTCAATATCGTAATGTTCTATCGATTTTGGGATTATTAAAGATATACATGTAGAAATTCGTGCATCCATACAAATGTATGATTGGTATCTACATATACGGTTTGTACCGACAAAATCTTTATCTATAGTTTTCAGAATTTCTACAAAAAACGAAAACTGTGATAAGTGCCATTAAGATCTATTAAATACCGTCATACAGCGAAATATCGGGGAATGAGCTCGCTGATGTTACTGCCAAATCAATGAGCAAAGCAAATACCTTGGATTCAGTACCTACTCATCCCATTCACCGACTTACGAAAGCATTTCATGAAAATTATGTTCAACGATACAAAGAGTTCATTAATGGCTTAAACAAAGGGAAAAAGTTTTTCCAAATTTTTAAAACGATAACACAAAATCTTGGTTCCTACACAAAAGCCTTTCTCGTGAACTAACTGTTACGATCAACCGCTGTAGGGGTAACCACTATAATCTCACGACCTCTTTCGCACGAATTGGGGTAATTAATGACCCAAGATGCTCCTGTAACAATAGTGGCCAAGACATTGACCATATTGTTTGGCTATGTCCTCTCTTTGAAACTGAAAGAACGAACCTAATACAACAACTACGTAAACTAAAACTGCTACTTCCGACTACCATGACCAATTTACTCACCAAATCCAATGTTGAAGCGTGTTCATGTATTTTATAATTTCTAAAGTTCTGTAATTTAAATGTATAAACTATATCTGTATATATCTACTCCCATTGTATGGTAAATAAATCTCACATGGGATTTGAATGCTTCAAATAGAAACGAAAAAAATCATTATCTACGGTATATTATAAATAATTACGGACATATACATATATTCGTAAACTCAGGTTGTAAAAAACATTAGATCTTTTAGTGGCACCAGTGCTAATATTAAACTTCAAGCGAATTCAATTACTGAAATTAAAATTATACAGAGTGTTTGACTACTGGTCTTAGAAACTTTATCGGATGATTCTACACGTCAAAATCAAAAATTACGAAATTGTGTTAGGGACTTCGTTTTCACGTTATGTATAGTAGTTAAACATTCGGACCAAAAACGCCTGAAACCAGGCAATCTGTGTATAACCGGTAAGCGTAGGGCACTGCAGTGCCGACATGTTTATTTATATCACAGAGATATAAGAATAGACTTAACATGCAATGTAATTTTCAGTCCCGTATTTCGGTGGCGTCAGAAGCTCCCGTACCATTTCAGTATTCCTGTATGCAGTCACTGGCGTGTGTGCTGTGCGTCATCGCGGTGTCAAACGTAGTTCCTGAAGTTGGAAACTTTTATGTGGAGTGCGCTCGAACCACCGTGATTTTCGTGGGACACCAAGTCCCACAAGACGTTAGGTCTATTCTTATATCTCGTCTGTGCTTATGTCACTTGAAAAAAATACACTTTCACTTCGTAGCCAGACAAATGGACTATCATCTTGTGATACTTCAGAAACAGCATACACGAATCGTTGCACGACATTAAAATTGGTTAATCGTTCGAATCCACAAGAGAAACCACACACAGAATAAACGCTAAATAAACTGTCTTAAACTAAACTAAAGCTTACAATAATAAATAAATTAAATTCATATTATAAAAACAATTCGTGGACTACTTCGCGCCGACTAGATGTGTTCGTGTTAACGATCGTCACCGAACTAAGGTGACGTTACTCGAATCGAACACCAAGGACAGAAAAGTAATAGAAATGTGTAAAGAACGAGTGGATACAGTAACTACCTGTTCATCGATAACATCGTCAACGCTCGCGAATAACCTGCAGATGTTGGTGGTGTACCAACAACGAGTAGAACGTACATATCGCATCTTCGGTTAATTGTACGAAATAAGGACATTTTTTTCTCAAGGGACACCTGTGTAAGCGCCGTGACTAGCGTATTCTACGTTTACATACCATTTGGTCACAGATTACCTGGTTTCAGGCTTTTCAGGCTCCAATATTGTATTGTTATATAACCCGATAACTTGTAATAAATATTATTACGTATATTATTACTACAATACTGAACTACGCGATCCAAATTTTTGGTCTACTTCGCTTAAAGTTTTTAACAATTTTTATGCCCTGACAGAATTTGAACGGGTCGAGAAACCGAATTGCGGTGCAGAAACTGTCAAATTTATGCAGTACGATATTATGCTAACGATGAAACGAAAGCTACAGGTAGTATCTTTTATACATTCCTATACAGGGTGAGTCATTTCAATTTTTTTTTCGTTTCTTAATATGCTGCCCGTACAAACACAAGATGTCAGATGCGTACTAGGCATTACCGAAATTGAGTACCACTTCGCAACATTGAGATTAAAATATCTCTTGAATTAATAACTTCTTTGGCATAAATTGCTTAATACTTTGTTATTGGAAATGACTAACTGCGTCAATTATATACACATTAAAAAATACATTTTACGTATATTATTACTACAATACTGAACTACGCGATCCAAATTTTTGGTCTACTTCGCTTAAAATTTTTAACAATTTTGATGCCCTGTATCTTGGTTAGATCTGAAAACGGGCACAAAAGTTTGTACTTTTCCAGTGTAACAGCAAACAGCATTCCCTTGTAAGCCTGAAAATTCGAATGAAAGGGATTCGCTGAGATGATATTGGAACTACACAAGTCGTCGTGACAGGTATACTCAAAACGATTCTAAACGCAGATTTCCCGAAATCGGTCCATACATTGATCGACTGTACCCAGCGTTTTATTAATGCCGGGGGAACATACTTTGAATAAAATAAACGATTTATAGAAGTATATGTTCAGCGTTTCAATGAATATATTGTCAATCCCGTTATTTCTCAGACATACTCTGTACATACAGGGTGACTCCATAACAACTACTATCTAAGATAACTTATTACCCATTGGTTCTATCAGGAAACGTTTTAATGAATTATATAGCATTTTAAGGAACGCATCGAAGGGATAGAATTTGATTTTCTTACATCTTATGTTTTTACATCTCTTGTTTTTGAGATATTAAGATGACCTCGAATTTTTTCAAGATCAATGCATCTTTTTTTTTAATACCACGTTGTTGTTCATGGAAGGACGAATTCAGCATGATGCTATAAAAAAAAAAGACGCATTGATTTTGAAAAAACTCAAGATCACCTTGATCTCTTAAATAAAGTAAGATATAAAAAAAATGAAACTGTATCCATCTGATGCTTCTCTTAAAATGCTACATAACTCATAAAAACGTTTCTTGATAAAACCAATAGGTAACAAGGTATTTTAGATAGTAGTCCTTATTGACTTTCCCTGTATGTAAAATCGAGTCCACATCTGCGATAAATCGGATCACCGTTTCTATGGGTCGGGTACGATGTTTTAACCTTGACCCGTATCGAACTAGACCGATCATTAAGTATGTTCGTATGCACATTTCGCAATGCTGTTCCGAACACCAATTTCACTTCAGCCGTGCCTCGAGTCGGAAAGCAACGTGTCCGAAGCATTGTCGCTCATCGATTGTTAAAGCAATCGAGATCGGTGGTTTAAAATCAATCGAATATACCTACATATATGATTTCATTTCATTTCCAGGGCAAGTCTGCATTTTCACCATTGAAGGACATAAAATTGAAAAGAATCTATAATGTTTCGTTTAGCGTTTTCTGTTGTTTAAAATTAATTATCATTCTGTTGACTTTGAACGAACATATGGCAAAATTAATATGTTATTCCATGAAGATGTAAAATCTAGATACTGTTGTTCACAAAATTTATTTCCTGTTCGTAACATTGTTTTACTGCTTTGTAAATCTGTGTAAAATGTCAAGGAAAAATCAATACATTTCGAAAATTATAGACGTTTGAAATCAGTAATATCTGTTTAATCTGCAACCGTATGTAGTACATCGTGTAAAAATCTTTTTCTCAAAGTGATGCTCTTTAAATAGCCAATAGTAATTATGGCCAAACCGATTCACGATGGTCGACGTTAATTTTTGTAGCTTATGGCGAGTATAAAATTAATTAGGAAAATCACTATGTTCATTTAGAGTCATATACATATACAAAAGATTAGAAAAAAATTCACATTACTTATTTAGAATAATATGGAGGGGTGCAGTGGCTATTTGGGCGAATATTACAAGATTTGCGGTATATGACGATTTTTAGTTTGAATAATATGAGAGATAATTATAAAATATACAGCAAATATGAAGAAACATCTGTGCAAAATTTAAATCATACATATGTACTACTTTCAAATATTTAACAAGTTTGTTGAATTGTACATGTAATATTATTTAACTTCTGTATTCAGTTTTTCATTACATCTGATTTGGTGCACCATTTGCAAAACTCAAAATCAAATTTTGATATAAAAACAAATATCATCAAAAAATAGAAGGCGATCGAATTTTAGTTATCCAGAAAACGTCGACACGAAATAAAATTAAATGTAAATTCGTAACTGAAGTTAAACTAAATGTTAAAGGAAGACTTCAGAAATACAGAATTGATTTTAAAAAAAACCCATGAATTCAGAGAAAATTATTGCTCTTGAGTTACAGTAGCTTGACAAAAATGCTACTATCGTTTTACGAACGTTTCTTACGAGACGTGTTAAATTATGTATACTCGAAAAAGCTTTATATACTTTCAACTTCACACGGATTAATGGGAAAGAATTTATTTTAAAGTGTTCAGTAATCCATAACGACTTCAACAGGAAATGCAAAACAGGGGCAACATATTACAGAATACTATACTAGCATGAAAACAGGACTGTGTCAGTTCTGTTAATGTACCTAATTGTCGATTTCATGATAAATTATAACCAAAGTAGAATCGTGAAATGCATGGTATGCGTCTGAAATAACTGTTATACACGAGCCTCCTTTCATCTTCGTTTACTAGCCAAGGGACAATATGAATGCAAATGATGAATTCTTGATTGTAATGGAAGAATGTAATGTCTACCGACACTAACCTTTATAAAAGCAGTGTTTCTAAGCGCCGTGAGGAAACTAACATTTGCTTAATTATTTAATAGGCCCAAGAATTCATAACCCATAAGAATTCATGTGAATATGCAAATGATGAAACCCAACAAATCTCACGGGTGTAATTTTACGGAGACTCTGTACTATCACATTATACCTCTCGTAGAAACTATACAACTTCGAAGGTTCGTTTCAAGAACTTGTAAAGGTACTTTTAATTGCATATTTTTCAATGAAAATTTAATCGTATAGCATAATAACTTTCTATTCTTATCTTCAGGGTAACGAAAACAAACGTAAGAAAACGAAGGAGGAAACGTTCCGAATATACTATGAAATCGCATTTCTTTGCGGTCAAGTTATTCCTTATCACAACCGCGAAATAACTGAAGACCAAAAATGGAAAATGTTAACTTTCTGTTCATGTAAGCCAGCAGTGGGCAAAGTTGGTTCACGGGAGCTAAAACTTGTCCACACAACCATCCACCGTTACCATGGAGTGACAGAGACAAGAGTACCCGGGCTTCTTTATTTCTACGAAGGCACATGGTGCGAAAGAAAAGTTGGAAGGGGAAACAGGCCCGTGATGTGCCCCTACGCTGCCCAGCGCTGAATGTAAGCATTCATCGAACGTCATATGTACTTAAGGTTTCCCCTATCAGAAAGATTAAAAGAACCTTTTAAATGCTTTTTTTTTCAAATTCACGTATTATAGGATGCTATCTTGTAGGGGAGAATTGGACAAAACGGGATACTTACGATTTAACGGCTTGCCCTGGACCACAATGATCCCTTAGATTTAATATGTTTGTATAATCACACAAAGTAAAATATATTGTATACTGTACAATAGGTTTAATTTAATAATTAGTTATAGTTTTTTGCAAAGTCCCGTTTTTTAAGAGATGAATCGGTCCGTATCGTCAACCTAGTAGGACAAAACGGGGTAGTCGTTTAAATCAGTATAAACATGCTCTATTGTTATTTTTAAGTGATCTCTACATAAGCTGTATGATAAATAGTGTAATTTATGTTAAAATAAGAAAAATTAGATGGTTTACAAAAAAAAATACCATAGAACATTTTATTTAGTTTCATTTTAAAGAAAGCGCAAACAAATATTTCGTTATTCTTCTATGGTTGTTCCTAATTTCCGGACTTTAGAGGCCCGGGTTCCCAACGCCGTCTGCGGGACATGAAATTGAGGGGTTCAAGGGAAACCGGACACATGACACATCTACTTCGCTTTTTAGTTATTTGCACCAACAACAAGTTCTATTTTATTTTTCCGGAAAGCAGTTGTCGTGTAAATTCATAGAATCGTAGCATGTGTCGCACTCCCACTTTGTCACACCGTCAATTGTTTGCGTGCTTTGTTATAGCCCATGCGACCAGCTATAACCGCAGACGAGATATAAAACTAAACCTAACATGCAATATAATTTTCTGTCCCATGCTTCGGGATCGTCAGAAGCCCCCGTACCAATTCAGTATTCCATTCCTTGTTAACGAAACCGAGGCAATAATGTATGTATATGTATGTATATCGCTATATGCAATACCGCGTGTATGTGTGCTGTGCGTCATCATGGTGTCAAACGTAGTTCCTAAAGTTGGTAACTTTTAGGTGGAGTGCTCTCGAACCAGCGTGATTTTCGTGGGACACCAAGTCCCATAAGATGTTATGAGGTTTTTTCATTTTTCATTCGCTCTTGTTTTCTCATATTTTGGTTTAGACACAGATATTACAAAATTGTTTATGCAACCTGAAATTTAGAGAAATTAATATAATATTCAAGTGTACTTTAAATACGTTGAATAAAATTTGCTATATGAATGAAAATGAAAACGGTTGCATAAAACGAGTAGTACCCTGTTTTGTCCGACTGTGCACTTCGGCAGTAAAACGCATGGCGTTTCTTAACCAAGTAGGTTATGGATAACGTAAATATATGTCTGTAAAGACAAATAAAAACTGATTGAAATGAACTACTTCCCATTCCTCTGTTGTTGGTCTAAAACTCAGTACAAATTTTCAAAAAGTCACGAAAACTTCGTTGTAAAAACACTGAACACACTGTTCTACACAAAATCATTAGCAGCGAGTCCACCATATACAATACGATGCTTTTAATTGTTTACAATATGTTTGGGCCTCAAATACAAAAGATTTGTACCGCCATCGGTGAGACAGAAGCACTTGTAGAACCTATAGCATTGAGTAACTCGTTCTGTCCAACTACCCTGTTTTGTCCAACTCTCCAAACCTCCTACATAAAATGGAAATTGTAATACTATTAAGTAGAAATGTAAAAGTATTTTATTAGTTAACAAAAATACATATTGTTATACACAATATTAATTTTTTTCTTATTGATTGATCTAATAGATTGATTTAAATAATTTTATTTAAGTCAGAAAAAAATGCATTCGATTTGTGGGCTTTATCGTCTCTAGCAAGATCATACAAATTTTTAAACAATTTTTTTTTCTTTCTTAGACTGAAACTTAAAATATTCTTAAGATACGAAGCTGCTTTATCTGTCGTGTTGTCATGTTTTTTTACGTTATCACGTTATCAGATATGAATGATTCTAGTAGGGATAATAATGAAAACCGTTTTGAATATAAAAATAACTTTGCCTTTCGTTTTAGACAGACACGAAAGAGACGAAATCGTGCACACCGTTTACTGAACTTTCGTTCCACTCCGCTCAGATCAAACATAGGTACCATTATTTCGGACGCGACGTATCGATTTTTTTAAAGCCAAATTATATAGTGGATGCACCACTAAATGAACATTGTATATATATACATATGTATATACATGTATATATATATAACTAGTAAATTACTTAGTATTTACTAGAGTAAATTAACTTATTAAAATAAGCAAATGATTAAATATTGATCCTTTTCAACTCCTTGTTTCATATTAAACAATTCTCGCGCCATTGGTCAGAACTATTCATTTATTGGTTAATGTTCATTCACTGGTGAAATCTGTATTTTTTCTTCTTAATTTAAATAAATTGCAGTCTCTCCAGTTTTTCAATTTGAAATAGGTACGTTACAAAAAAGTACAGATATTATAAAATGTACTTTTCATGTTTCGAATGATTATTAATAGTATTATCATTTCAAATTCGAGTTCCATAGTTACAAAATCTCTGAAGTGTTCGTTTATTGGTTCGTTAACCCTATATTACATTTAAAAGCCAATAGAAACATTGTAACAGAATTCACGTTATACAGCGTGTTTTTCTGTTAAAAAAAGTATTCGCAATGACCTATTATCATCAAACAGAGATCGGACGTCCAACCTTTTGCATTTCGAGATCTTATTACACGTCCACAAGTGAAATGGAATGTACGAAGGAAACCGTCGAATGGCACGAGACGCTTCAACACGCTAGCGAACAACATATCCCAGTGTTAACTGCTGATACAGTATACAAATTTTCTTATATTCCTTTCAAGATTTGATAACGACCTGAAAACGTTTTGAAAGGGATATAACAAAATTTGTATGCTGTATTAGCAGTTGATACTCGGATATGTTATTTGGTAGCATATTGAAGTATCTGGTTCCATTTCACAGTTTCCTCGTTAGATTCAATTTTGCTCACATTTGATGTGATTCGTTATTTATTCTCGTTACATACTGGACGCGTGGTGAGATCTGACAATACAAAAAGCTGAACGTTTGATTAAACAGCCCGTACGTCAACATTCTCGATTAAGAGGGTATTCTCTATTCAGAGCCTAAAAAATAGGTAATTTTCGTCCTTGAAAAGAATATAAGAAAATTTTTATCTTGTATTATCAGCGACTCCTGTTCCCCTCATCCGATCAAGCACAAATTTCGCACAGATTATCTCCTTACAAATTAGAATTATTGTGGTGGGCGGCGCAAAAAAGAATCTTTAAAAAAATGTTCATCAACAGTAAATAAGAGCCACCCTTCTCCCCTATACACTTACAGTATTCCACCAAATTCACCAAGGTGCACGGAACCGGTCATGAAGCAAGTAACTATGTATATGCTACAGCGATTTTCAACCTTGACCTGTATTCAGCCGGCGTAAACCCAGGATTTACGGTGAATCCGGCAGAGTCCGAAACAGAAGGAGCGTGAAAACGACTTTATCTTGCGACGGGTTACCATTACCACCAGGGACCCGTTTCGTGGCCATCCACCTCGTTCTGCCGCGTGCTACGTGAATCGAAATGAAATGAAGGACGTGTTCCGACGCCGAATTGTGTCGAGGATCCAAGATTGGTATCTGTCGTACCGCCGCCGGTATAATAACGTGAACCCAAAACGTGAACTTGTTGTGCACGGCCTATGAAGATGATGGGGCGCCGCCGTCGCAGTACCGGGGCCAATGATAAATTCAAAAACCCGTGACGCACTTCCGTGAACCGGTCGGAGGTTCTTGCCCTTTCCTTCTTTTTCTTCGATGACAGAATTTGAACGGGTCGAGAAACCGAATTGCGGTGCAGAAACTGTCAAATTTATGCAGTACGATATTATGCTAACGATGAAACGAAAGCTACAGGTAGTATCTTTTATACATTCCTATACAGGGTGAGTCATTTCAATTTTTTTTTCGTTTCTTAATATGCTGCCCGTACAAACACAAGATGTCAGATGCGTACTAGGCATTACCGAAATTGAGTACCACTTCGCAACATTGAGATTAAAATATCTCTTGAACTAATAACTTCTTTGGCATAAATAGCTTAATACTTTGTTATTGGGAATGACTAACTGCGTCAATTATATACACATTAAAAAATACACGACCTTTACTAAAAATTCTTAATACAGGAATAGTATTTACGAATTTATAAAATATAGAAATAATAGCTACAAATGTAGAAAAATCATAAACAAGACAATGCTACGTATGTACAATTGGAACGTATTGAGCTAAAAAATTCTTTTTATTAAGCTACTTCTTGGAATAGAATTTGCTTTTCAAATACATAATACAATTTAGTGCAAAGTTGACACTCTGTTAGTATCAGTGTAATTTTTAAACGATTAATTGACAAGCTACTTAACAATTCAAACGATGCAACTATATATATACGTATATATATATATATATATATATATATATATTGTTACGTGTTACCTGATAGGTAGCACGTATTGTATAATGTTAAAGCGAGAGACTTCAAGTTAGCAGCATCGTTTGGGTAACGACGCTCAAGCAGGGTTTAGGTCATGGTACGTCCATCAAACGGGAAAGACGTGTCAAGATAAGTACTCCTCCTTAAATAAATAATTCTTCTGTTTATAAACATTGCCTTTATTTATTGGAGATCATGCCATATTATATATATATTGTTGCGTGGGCTCGGCATGATCTCCAATAAATATAATAATGTAAATATCTTACTTAGATCAGACATTGAATTAAAGTTGGAACTCTGTTACAATCTGATTCTCACCAATTATTATTTCTCCACCTGCATGTGTATAAGAGGTGCGGCTATTAAATAACGAGACTTACGGCAAAAGTGTGACAAAGTTTATTATTAAAATATGACAATTTAACTGTTATCCCCTTCAACATACTCCCCTCCCCTATCTATACACCGTTGCATACGAATTTTCCGTTATTGGAAACAGTGCTGCAAGTCAACATGTGTAAACCCCTTCAGCAGCGTTGCCGTTTTCTTCTTTACCTCGTCCACAGTTTGGAAATGAGTTCCTTTCAATACGGCTTTTACCTTAAGAAACAAGTAAAAGTCACATGGAGCTAAATCCGTTGAGTAAGGTGCGTGGTCCAGCAAAAGAATCTTCTTATCGGCCAAAAACTGCTTCACGGACAGAGCATTGTACTGATGCAGAATCCACACGTCGTTTTTCTACAACTCGGGCCTCTTCTTTCTCACTCGTTCTCGCAATTTAGCCATAACATCAAGGTAGTAATGCTGATTAAAAGTCTGACCCAGTTGTACCCATCCAACCACGCCATCAATGTCAAAGAAAACGATCAGCATTGCCTTAATTTTGGACTTGCTCATTCTCGGTGACGTGGGAGTTTTCCAATGCATCGATTGTCTCTTTGTTTCCGGTTTGTATTGGAAAATCCATGTCTCGTCACATCCCAGATAGCACCGTACATCCTAAGGACGTCCGTTTCATGTCCAGTTTATATCCGAATATCCTACGATTTTGGATATCCTTAGGACGTTCGTAAGACTTAAATTTCGGATGTTCGAGAACTGTCCGTCCTAAAAGTCCTACGGATGTTCTCAAGACTTAAATTTAGGATGGTTTCGTTTAGCATTTTTGCCAATGTCGTTTCGTGCAAGGTGATGGAACCCCATGAACCAGGTGTCAGTCTTTAAAGAATCAATAGAGAAGTGTAACGACACTAGTGGTTTTGTGCGATAACCTCAACAAAGTTCAAAAAACATGTTTTTTCTTAAACTATCTTTAACCAACAACGAATCAGAGTTCTGCAGTGAAAATAGAAATAAACACAATGTACTTGGAGATCATAATCCCCAGACCTATATTTTCATTATAATTCCATACAGGAAATTTAACCTGTTATTTATTAACAGGAACTAACTGGATCTAATTTCTAATAACAAGGAGTGTATTTTAGGTGTCCGCCTCCGATTGCTTTGGTTTTCGGATATGTTTTAGAGGACCGAAAAATAAGAGATACGTATTTTTTATAGCGGCCCGTTTTCATATTTAGGGGGGGAAACCACCCCTCAAAGTTTCGACCCGGAAGTACTATCTCGAAAACCAGAGGAGATACATGAAAACTTTCAATTGGTGGCTTTCATGGTTTTTTATGTACAATAAACTGGTGTTAACAAATTGTGAAAAATACAATTTGTTTATAACAAAAAAATATCATTTTGAGAACCTTTTTGGACGAAACTACGTGTATATCTCACAAGGGAAGGCACGGAAGTGTCCCCTTCCGATTTTGATGAAACTTCGTATGTCTGTTAAGCAGTCAAAAATAAAGGACACGTATTTTTTTTTTTTGGCTGAGACGCGACTTCAAAGGGTGAAACTACCACTCGAAATTTCTATCCGAAATTTTGTTGTTATAAACAAATTATATTTTGGACAATTTGTTAGCACCATATTATTCTACATAAAAAACCGCAGACCTCGTCCATTAGAAGTTTTCATGTATCTCCTCTGGTTTTCGAGATAGTACTTCCGGGTCGAAACTTTGAGGGGTGGTTTCACCCCCTAAATATGAAAACGGGCCGCTATAAAAAAATACGTATCTCTTATTTTTCGGTCCTCTAAAACATATCCGAAAACCAAAGCAATCGGAGGCGGACACCTAAAATACACACCTTGTAAGTGCGGAAATCGCAGGAAAGTTAATCTTTTATTTGTTAAACACAAACTAACCTAACCTAACTCCTGTCACCTTGCACAGAATGAAACCTAACCGCAATTTTATACATTTGGGAAACGTTTTTTATACCTCTTTTAAAACATTACCATAGCGTTTTTAAAATCTTTTTAAACGTTCCCAGAACGTACAGGGAATGTTACTTTTACACATTCGGGAAACGTTCTGAGAATGTTGACACAGGACGTCCTCAGGACGTTCCATTTTGTAAATAGGACCTTCCTAGGACATTTAAAAATCTTAACCAGGACCTAACGGGGACATATGGACCTTTTCGGGACATCCTCCGAATATACAGAACATACGGAACGTACGTCCATCGGATGTACATAGGACGTTTCTGTACTATTTGGGATGTAATGATCTTTTTCAACAAATCAGGTTCCGCTGCGAGTCGTTTCATGCAGTTAGTGCAAATGTGATTCCGGGCGTCTTTCTGCTTCTGACTGAGGATTTTGGGGACCATTTTCGTGCAAACTTTGCGCGCGTTCAATTGGTCGTGTAGAATTCGTCGTGCAGTCTCTTGATCTATGTGAACCATGTCTGTTGTATTTCGAATACTTAATGGGCGATCGTTGCGAACAATTTCATTTATTTTCACAACGTTTTGTTCGGTTGTTGCCGTGACAGGGCGACCCGGTCGTTCGTCGTCTTCAACGTTCTCTCGTCCCTCTGCAAGTCGTTTGTGCCATTCAAAAACTCGTGCACGTAACATCACATTATTACTGTACACCCCCTGCAACAGTTTCAAACACTCACTCGGAGATTTCTTCAATTTCACAAGAAATTTGAGATTAATGCGTTGCTCGATCACGAGCGACAGAGACACGCGGGTTGTTGTTTCTGCATCAGTACGCTTAGAGGTCACTCACCATATACAATGTAGCATACTGTTACAGATATACTGCCTACAGGGAGCCCAGTTTCGTTATTTAATAGTCGCACCTCGTATGTAACTAATACAGACGATTACATTTTATTGCAAGGATATGCTACCCACATGAAAGAAATTACACTAACAATAAGTGTAAATATTAATTAAGAGTAAAATTTTCAGTTTATGCAATTAACGATTCTTAAGTAAACTTCACTTGTAATTAGTTTCAAGTAATTGGCTTTAACTGATGGTATTCGTTATATGCCTCTGTTTCGCTGATTATAAAACAGTATATTAAAATAGTATACTATAATATCTACTTTCTACAGAACAAACTAAAACAGAGTAGAACGAGGTTATACAAACTAATAGGAAGCCAAATTCATTTTAATAAAATGTTTTTCGGGTAATTGGCTCAGGAAAGCCAGTGTCGTATGTCATAAAACGATTCGAAATGAAATAGTTTGACGAGTTAAGTAGATGTTGATTCCATAGAATATAGAACATCAGAGAATAATACAAATAAAAATATTGGAACGGCACCTGAAGTATTTTTAGCTTTGCAATGTAATAGGATAGTAGTCTCTCCATTTCTTTATATGTATACATGTGTTCCTCGGCAAAAATAAATAAAACAATAACGTCATCATTCATAATTCCGTGTCTTGGATTATCTTTACATATTTCTAATCATTCGTGAGTAACATCACAATTGCAATTTTGAAATCCAATATATTGTATTGTCAATTTAGGCGATGCATTTACTTCGAGATGTCTATTCGCTTACCATCAACTTTTATTACTCGCTTAAGAGTAGTAGATGACATACTTCTCTATGTTTTGCCTAAAATGCAATTATTTAGGCGAAGATTATTTATAGATACAATTTTTTAAAGTAATCGTTTCATAAAACATTTGTGATTTGTTCTGTCTTCCAACAATAATCGGTATACATATTGTATAATCATCATTTGTGATAAGAGGCACTCTATTGTATTCAAAAGTGTCTACTGAAATATTATTAAAATATTAATATCTGTACTAATATTAAACACTAACGATAGTATCATTAGTAATATCAATAAATCATTAACCTTAAATAGGAAACAGGAACTACATACATGGTCACGGTGTAAGAATGTCCATCATAAAGTAAAGCATAAATAAACAGCATACGACGGGCAATAAGTTATTACAATATTAATATCGAATCCAACATCCATTTTGATTCAAGAATGTCAAGGAGTGAAAGACGCAGTGCCGAAAATTCGTAAGTTATATACCGAATCGTAAATAGTAGTCAAGAACTTTATGATGACATGTCAAACCATTAACGAGATAGTGAATTAAAATTTTGAAATACTTTTTTACATAAATGACGTATTAATATCCGTTTTATTTCAGCAATTGAAGAATTTGAAAAGGTAAGGGGCAGTCACTTTCATGAGAATTTCAATGTTGTAAATAATATTCGAGAAGTTGATTAAATCGTATGAATACCGAAGAATAATGTTGTCGACAATATACGTAAAGTATCGGCGAGTTTATGACGTCCTTATTCATTATTAATTATTTTCTCTGAAAGCTCGCGGTTCGTGAAACAGAACCGTGTCGGGTAAATTCTTGTTTGTGAGAACAGAGGTGAGAGAAAATTGGCATCAAACACGAACCACATTTTGCAACCATTTTTGAGAATCATGGAACGAAACCAAATTGTTACGACTTCTCCACTGAATGTGGTAATTGAGACAGTAGATGTAAATATGGAACTTCTGGTCAAGGATAGCAGTTATAAAAGTAACAGCTGCAAGTGCTACCCATAAACGCGGACTGCAACCTGTCATTATAACAGTAACTATTATCCTTAATGGTGGCCAAGTTACACGTACAAATGACTGCTTTCACAAAAGTGAGTAGGATTTTCATTTTTATTGTGCACTTTCAGTTCGTAGTCAGCTATCAAACGGGCAAAGAAAACACAAGCAGTCTTGTTTTACAGTACTTGAAACAATCGATCATCTCTGAAAATAGCACTATGACAAGTAACACTGAATAATATATAGATCAGGTTCTTAATCATTCGAATAACAGAATACACAAAGTACTGATGTACTCAGTAAATTGGAATACAATAAATATTCAATATTTTGAATGTTGAAATTAAAAGATGCACCTACTACAGTGATTCCTCAATAAATGCGATACGAGCAATGGCGAATTCCCAACACTGGGAAGTCCCCCTGTGGAGCCAATCAAAACAGAGTAAGCAGAAGCTAAGCAGAGGTTCGGCTTCGAGCAAAAAACAAATTAATATGGGGCTAAAAACCTTTCTGCCTTGCCACGAATGCTCCGAAGTCGACCCGAGTACGTTGCACTCATCGAGACACTACTGTAGTGAAAACAATTAAATGATCGTATCGCTCATTTACTACAATAATAACATAATGCAGAATCTGCAGTTTTTGAATTATTAGTATAGAAAAAATGGTTGTTGTCTGTACTTTTTATCGGTTGAATCCTGTATGCGAGCTTCCAAAAATTACCATGTCAGAACAATCACTTCAATATGGTATTTATACACTGACAAACAAACTCGGCCTCCGCTGGGGGGAAATGCGGCGTAGGGGTAGGGACCTCCTATCACTTGGTATCAGGAATTACTGAAATTTGTGCCAAATTAACATTCGATTTTACATTTATTTCAGGTACTAAAATAAATAAATGTTAAACGGAATGTTTGTTTGGCATACATTTCAGTAACTCCCGAGATTAAGTGATAAGATAGACTTTCCCCTACACCAATTTTCCCCCTAGCAGAATCAGAATTTGCTCGTGAGGGTATATAATTATAGCAATCAAAACATTCAAACTCGTTTTTCCTAATGTCGTGATTTTAGAGTTATGTCGTTATTGTAGTAAATGAACGACATGTTGGAGTTTCTCTGTCCGTCAAGACGGCTTATAATTCCTGACAAGTTGTTTATACAAACGAAACAAAGTGCTTCAAAAAACACTTGTTTTTGAATTTTCAAACGAAACGATAACAGACCTCTAATTGTTTCGAGCTGTGTCCTTACAATAATACAATATTACATTTACAGAAACACGTATCTCAATGGAATACATGAAATGTGAGGCAACGTATAGCAAGGAAGTTTTCCAAACATTTAGAGTAGATAAGACATGTCAAAACGTTAATACATCAAACAAGTTTATGATTTCAACAGAATTGAGTATTTGACTCATTCGAGGATTCGACTCAATAGAAATATGCAAGGCACACAACCTACCGTTTGGTTTTTCCCAATTACTCGAATAATTCTACGCGCGAACGAAAATGTTGAAACGCGTCAAACCACGATTGGTCGGATTATTCTGCATTTATGTAACTGGGAATTAAAAGACATCGCAAGGAAATACAGTATAGTGTGCAACATGAATAAACGAAGACCAGTTGCGTATCCCCTGGCTTGCATCGAATTAATTTACATTCAGCTAATTGGACGCCATTTCTTGGCAAGGTCTGCACGCGCCAATACGAACCATTTAACGCAACGTTCCTAACAGACCGAAGCACGTGAACTATATTTGAAAATCGGTCACCGTTTATCTTGCGCTTAGAGGTATCAAGATGGAAAAGCATTACCAGGAGTATCTTGCACAATAATTTATCAACTAACAATATTAGTGAATTTACATGTTATAAATTATAAATTCTAGACTACGTGTTGCACAAATAGTCGCGAAATATTCGCTGCCGCTGCAAAGATTCGTATTGGTTTGAAGCTTCCTTTAAAGGGGCAGGGTAAAAATAATATTAAAACATCAATTTCCAGTTTTTTAAGCAAAGTGAGGGTCTTCCTGAATATTTCGAGACCAATTTCAACCATTTCCGCTGAGCGGAAGTGGATTTCAATTATCAAAAGCCTGATAACGTATGAACATATAAATACTAAATACACGTCAACTTCGGAATTCTCGCCTGTAAAACCATATTTTTGTAACTTGAATTTTTCTACAATTCATATAAAAAGTTCGCAAATTGATTTATTTCTTCCACCAACAATTAGAATGTTCTCAACAACATAACGAATACTCAGAAACAAACTGTTCCTGAAATTTCGTATGTAGGGTAAATTCAAGAGAAACGCCACCTTTTTTGGTTGAGAGCCAATAACTTTTTTGATTTTGTACTAATTAATACAATCTTTTTCTTATCACAATAACGCTCTTATATACTACGAAAAATTATAAACAATTCTAAACTGTTCTCATGTTAAAGCAACAAAAATGTTTAAAAATGATTGGTCGGCAAAGTTACATCTCTCCTAAATCTTGTAGGAGAGATGCCACACCAATGGAGTCACTATAAGTTGCACTATAAGTCATACATTGTGCAGACTCATGGAACCATTTTGGGCATGAGCAGCATTTGATCCAGTCAATTGTCTTTTTGGTAGTAAAATAATTGTACTCAACACTCTACGCAATATTATATTTATAATTTCATGGTATAGTTACAATTTAGTATTATAATTCGATTACTACAAACCAGATCGAGCACTTATCACTTCATGTGGCATCTATACGTATATTGTGGAAGAGATGCCACATGTTCAAAAAACGAACTAAAAATACATAACACCAAAAACACTGTGTTCGCTAATTAATAAGAAACCATATTAAACAATAAAATATTTATAGTAATGCCTCTATGAGTGCGAAGAACTCGGATCTGCTTCGGAGCATTTGTGGCCAGGCGGAAAGGTTTTCAGCCCTTCATAAATTTGTTTTGTGCACGAAGCTGAGCCTCTGGTGAGTTTTTGGTTACTCTGTTTTGATTGGTTCTAGAAGGAGAGCTCTGCAATGGTGGGAATAACGCCGGTGCTCATGTCGCATGCATCAAGGATACTAACTTTGTCCTCTTTGTTACATTTATAATAACTTATTAATAAGCATTAATATGTCAAATACACAAAATTCTGATGAAATTATTCGCACAGTTTTTTTTAAAGCTTCCTGGATTACGACATCTGCAGCGACAGCGGAGCAGATTGCAATTTGTTATCTTAGGTACACAAGCAGAGTTATAAAAAGTCGTAACATATATAATTATCTTGTTCTAATCAGAAGACATTACAAGTATGGCGTCTCTCCCCACGTCACGTCTCTCCTGAATTTACCCTACTACAATCTCATTCAATAAAATCTAGTTACCACTATAATTTATATATATACCTACGTTCCGTACGTGTATGTGTCCTCTATATGTTCGTAAATACTGGACGCAAGTTACAGCACTATAGAATCAGAAGTATAAAGTACCATTCGAGAAAAAACTGACTGTCCTAATAATCAACGAAGAGAATTTAGTTAATAATTTAAAATAATATTATATATGCCTGTATGTTGTATGATAGATTAAATGTCCCTAATACTGCCACTTTATTTATTTTGCTTAATAAAAACATAACGTATGAAGAAATGTGTACTGAAGATTGTATTATTAACCCTGTCCATCCGCAGGATTCCATTTGGAATCGTTAACTTATTTAGCATTTATAGTTCATATCATGAACCTGAAGATTCAGTATGGCATCGTATTGTATAGTATAATTTTTTGCCGTTAGACGGAAAAGTTCTCGAAAATATCATTCGGGACCCGAAGATGTTACGGGACCCGACATCTGTCGGGATCCCGATGCGATTTATACTGTCGGGATCTCCGTCGCTCTCGCTCGACTAGTCCCCACCCGACCCGAGTCTCGGGAATCCCGTGATTTCGGGTACCCGCAGATCCCTGTTAATAACATTACACTTATCCTCTTAATTAGCAGGACATCCCATAAGTTCGTGCCTAGTTTTATAACATTTGAAACATAACTTCAAGCTATATGAAAAAAAGTATTATGTAAGTTCGAGACGTATGTAATATGTTTATATTACATTCCACAGTGTTTTATTATTCTGAAGATGTTACAAGTGTGGTGTCCAGCCCCATCTAGCGTTTCTCCTAAATTTACCCTATCCAAACCGTAGTAATGTTGTTACCAGGAGTATTTTCACCCTGCCTCCGCTCACACCCCACCCCGCTCCCCACAAAAATGTAAACAATCGTATTCACGGTAAGCGAAGCAATTGGTCACCATCGTATAGACATTTGTGTTTGTATTTCCGGATATTGTACGTTAATATATATATGATATGCACGAGCTGCACGTTGTAATTAGGTTATGTACGTAGGTATCGAGTAGATCACCCGCCCGGAAGCAATCTGTAGCCACCGCAGTATTAAGAAATACCGACGGCGTAGAAAGCCGATTCGGTTCACCGATGACTGTCGAACGGAGAACTTCGTCTCAAATTTCAAAAGTAATTTCCGCTTCGGTAAATGAGAATTTTTTCCTCCGAAACCGATCGGCCACACTCTCCAGCCCCGAGAGATCACCGGCCATGCTCTCTTGAGTAAGTGCACTCCCCCCCCCCCACCCGCGTAAGCGTGATCGCGTCAATGTTTTGTCGAAGCAGCAATATTCGATGTTGTGGAAATTATATTGGCGATGGAACTGACGCGCTAGTTTTCACAGTCGGCACGACCGTAAACGGGAAATAACTTTTATGTAACAATGTCGACCACAGACATTCCTGTCCCAGACCGATTACACGGTTTCTATCGTGATTAACAAAAGAAATTGAAACATCACGTTTCCGATATGACGGTAAGAGTTTGTTCTTTACATATACCTACTTATATCTTAAGAAATTATACTTTCGACATTATGCTTTTACTAACGCGCTGTAGGAATTGTATGCATTATTTACTAAATGAATACATTTACTACATAGAAATAGTATACATTCTTATATTTGGTTCATACTTTTGCTAAAATCGTACGTAAATTCATACATTGGCTGGTTAACACGTTCACGCCGGGGCCGATTATAATTTGTTTTGCTATTAGGCGGCGTTCAAATTAAT
>NW_015373921.1:39649-106538 GCF_001272555.1 Dufourea novaeangliae | reverse complement strand
CGTACCTACTGTTGCACATAGATACGTCCATGGAAACAACCGCCGTCGAGCTGTGACGTCAGCTTGCGCATGCGCACGAAGGCTCCCACGTGGGAGAAAATCCCACGTCCTGGCATCACTGCGCTCCACTCGCCTGAACCTATATATATAAGTGTATCATATAGCAGTATATAGGTATATAACTTGTCTGTAGCTGTACGCAAATTACGCCAGATGCCAACCGCTTACTTTTTTGCGATTGTTCCTTACGCGAATAGAAATTCGAATCTATAACGTGTATTATTTGTATTACCTGAACCTGTACTATGACTTATATTATTTGTTGTTTGTCGTTTGTTATAAAAAAGCAAGACAAGATGTAATTATACATAGACATATATTTTTTTAAAGAAGATAGTCAAATTTTATGCATCGTTTCTATAGCAGACACTTATTTAAAATATCTCACAAAATATTCATTTTTCGACTATTTCACCTTAATACTTTTTTACGCAGGACAACGAAAGGAATCAGCGTACATATAAAAAAATATATATCTATCATAAAAAACTGTGGAATCGCATATTGCACATACACCTTACGTTACGGATAAGATTTTGTCACGCGAACATGTGCTCTTTGAACCATTCAACTTTTCCCTCTAACATTTTTTTCCAATTGCAATTATAGAGAAGAGATATGCTTTAGTTACGTGGGGAACTTCCTTACAAGGTGAATGCTTTTGTCGAATAAGTACAATTAATCGACGTTTATGATGTATGGTGTTGATAGTGAAAATGATGTATATAGCCAAAACAGAAAGTTTGTTGTGAGCTATTGATACCCAACTGGATACAAGGAACATGATGAACGCGTAAAAAAGTCTATTTATCCCGACAATAGAGCCGACAGATACGCCCCTGGAGGCACGATTCCGCGCGTGCTTAATCTCCGCAACTGTCACATTCTGTCAATCCCGGTCGTCAGCCTGTGCTCATCAGCCATGCTATGTCTAACTGTAAAACGTGCGAAATCGTAGACATTTAATCGTCGCCCAAGTGCGGTTTCGGGCCACCGGGAAAAACGGCGGCCCGCAGTTCCGATCAAACATGTACCGTATCTGTCACGATCTAACAGTCGATACGGGTGTGTCTACGCGTGTGTTCCGATACATGACCAAGTATGTCAGTCAGTTCTGGTCAGTTCGTAAAAGTGCGACGTGAGCCGTAACCGTGGCGAGCATTGGGTTACCGGTAGCCAGGAATTTTCTGACGATGTCAGCTGACATCCTGCAGGATAAAAGTGTGGCCTTGAACGGCAAGAACGACGTACCGGTAGCCCCACAGCCTACTACCAGGGGTGGACTTAGGGTTTATAAGATAGTCGTTTTGGGTGACGGCGGTGTTGGTAAATCAGGTACAGCTGATTTTTGTATTTATTAGTATACATTACACTGGCTAACAAAAGAAATCAATTTTTGGTCATACGAAGTATTATAGGTATCTCATATACATATAAATAGTATTCCTTGTACTAAATTCAAGTGTGTCTTTAATGTTTTTGTTTCCATCAGTCATGGTTTGGAATAACATAGATTTCAAAATTTGAAATATTATATACTTGCATTTACCACAGAAAAGTATATCTATAATTATTTAAAAACAACTGGTTATCTATTTTCTTTGGTATTTGGCTTCTGACATGACATTCTTGAAGATCCAACAATAGTCGAGCAATATAATCACTGTGCTTATTGCTCATTATTCAAAAATATTTGTGGGATGAAATTTCATGCATTTTAGATATTTTTTCGTAGATCTTCTTTTATTTAGATTAGAATTTTTCAATTAAATACAATTTTAATACAATTTTCAAACGAGGAATGAATCAGGAAATGAGTACGGGCAATAGGAAAATTCTAATTGCACATTTGAATTCATCATGAGAATTTATATAAAATGTTATATAAATTAGTGCTTATGTGACAATACATTGTTCTCCATTGTTATTCATGGAAACTGCTTGATATATATGTATTACAGAAATGGTTTTTCAGCTGTCACTCTTCAGTTTGTCAGTCATAGTTTCATTGACTACCATGATCCAACTATAGGTAAGAATCTGATGCATATAAAATGTAGTTAAAACTTTTATGAACACAAGTAATAGTTTTTTCTTGGAATGATTTAGATTTTGGGATAATGTGTTATTTAATCCTTTTTGTTATTAACAGAGGATTCATATCAACAACAAGCAGTTATAGATGGAGAGGCTGCACTCTTAGATATATTGGATACTGCAGGACAGGTCAGGATTTGTTCTTATGATGATGTTCATTCTAGGAGAAACTGTATACATTACTATTGCATTTTTTGTATGCAGGTGGAATTTACAGCAATGCGAGATCAATATATGAGATGTGGAGAGGGTTTTATGATATGTTATTCTGTAACAGATAGGCATAGCTTCCAGGAAGCTTTGGAATATCGAAAACTGATATCACGCGTAAGGGCTAATGAAGATATTCCATTGGTATTGATTGGCAATAAATACGATTTGCAACATAAAAGAAAGGTAGATTGTCTGCTTACAATTAGGTTTTATTGATTTTCTGTATCTAATAATTGTATTATAGGTAACCACAGAAGAAGGTAAAGCTCTTGCTGAACAACTTGATTGCCCTTTTTATGAAACATCCGCGGCTCTTAGACAATTCATAGATGATGCGTTTTATTCGTTAGTCAGGCAAATTCGTGCTAAAGAAAGGTCACGCAATTCAATACGTAAACACAGTCGCTGGTGGCGGTTGCGATCAATTTTTGCCTTCATTTTCAGGAGAAAACAAAGACACAGCAACAATCATCACAATTCCCCTTGAATGTGATCGTTCTAATAGAATAGACGATCTTTTGATAGCATATATTTTAAATTAATGAAACTCGGAAACACAGTTTAAACTTCCATAAATTACAACGAACACAATTTTCAATAATTTTTTTTATATTTGATAATAATCTCCCTATTTAGAGACTTACCGATTAACAGCTCACTGCCTTATCTTCAACCCCATTATATTTGGAACATAGTAAGGGAGATGCAAACCATAGACTGCAATTCATATTTTTTTATCATAGGTCCTACAACAATATGTCAAATTAGATTTAGTTACCAATTCAAAGAGAAGTAAGCTTATTATACATTCTATAATATGTACTTCTCTTGAAAGTAAAGCTTCAGTATGGCAGTAATAGTATTTTCATGACTCACTGTCTCTTGATACAATGGTTCTTTCACTATTATTTATTGAAAAGGCTGTTAATGTTATTTATAGTATATTTTACCAAGAAGAGCAACAGAATTTAATGCCTAATTCTCATAGATATAGTTTATTTATGTCTTGTTTCAATCAATATAATCACATCCGGTTGGTGCTGCTTTTTAGACAGAATTTGAATTTTAATTGTTAGAATACATCTATCAAATCATATGACCAAAGAAGTCAGCATTCACTGCTGAGGTTAACATTAGACATAATGTAATGAACTTGTAAATGTACAACATTTTATAAATGCGAGATGCATGGTAAGCTTTTTATATCACTAATTGTTATATCATCCTAATTAATGATATGAAGTTGAACAATTGATTTTTGTTTATGTTAATTTAATTTTTACATAAAGCAGATTTACAAGTGATTCTACATCACAGAGATTTTACATCGAATGGATCAATAAAAGTGTTTAAATTTTATATATATTTAAAAGTCGCACAAAGTGTAACAGTTTTTTAAAAGACATTTACTGATCAAAAGAAAATGACTTACACGAGTATATTTTTTATTTTTAACGCGTAAAACGTTAGCCGTATATGATGTTGTTGTCAGTTGGCAAAGTTTTATGTTCATGGAAATGAAGTGGGTCCTAACAAAATGTACATTTTTACGCTAGAATTAACATAGTCTACGTATAACAGATGATATTTTCACGATTCCTACTATTTGTTATTTATTGACATTTTTAATTTATGCAGCTTCTAAAACACGTAATTTTATTTCTAGAGTGTATAATGAAGTATATAATCATAGACGAATCTTGAAAGAATAGATATATCAGTAGTATGATATGCTTTAAATAATTACCACGCAATAGAGCAAATTTATATTGACGAATAGTCGTAATATAAAGGTAAAACGGTTAAACGTAAGTTTATATATTAAAGATCTAGTCGTTACTTAATGTTTCCTAGTCAAGTTTTGCATTTTGTTATACACAGATAATTTATAGTATAATCGTGCAGTTATGAATTTTAATTGAACACAATCTACTATGGTTGTTCATATATATGTCATACCATAGAAATATTTATACGCGTTAATTAGTATTATATTCGTTATAAACATTTTATAAATTCTATATAAGAAATGCTGGTGATTTATATGTAATCAATCTTATCATATCGTGATCATGATAACAGAACTATTTTATTTTTTCGAACATACATGTATATATATACATATATACACAAAGTAGTATTATCAAGCAATTGATAATAAGTTGCATAGTCCATAAATAATAGCTTTGTACTGAAGAAATAAAAAGTATTACTAAATACAAACGAACTATATACAGTTAGTGATTCAATATGTAAGAGGAAATCTGTATAATATATGTAACATGTAAAATGTGTTTGATCTTTAGATGATTGTATCTATAAAAGAGATTACTTTGTTCACATTACTGCAATTATGTCTTTTTATCATTTTGAACAACTGAACATACACAACTATAGTCATGAAGTATATGAAAATTAGAATTACAATAATATGTAATTTATTAATGTGGAAAGGTAATTTGCATAACTGTTTTGTTAGGACATTATGTAACATTTATTAAAAAGGGAATTAATTAGAACTGATAGAAGTGTACTGTAACAATGTAGTAAGTCAGAATTAATTCTGTATAAAAAAAGTACAGGAGGAGGAACACATTTTACAATGACAATACGATAAAATATTAGTCGGAATGTAAGTTCACAATGTAATCTTAAAAAGAATTTTCTAATCGAAGAAAAAATATAAAAGACGCACACGATATACATACATGCTCCTTTTAATAATGAGCAATTTGATATGATTGGAGTGAATTTAACTAAAATTAATATCGTATATAAATTGTAAATGTGACATGCTGATCGAAAATATCAAAATATAAATTGTAAATGTATTCAAAATACAAAGTCTTAATCTACAATTTTATTTAATTTTCAAATATTCATCCCACCATAGATTCTTAATTAGAACTTAATTACTAAGTAATCATAATTTAATTAAGAATGCACATTTTATTGCTCTTAATTATAATTCAAATTTTTTTTAAACAATCACAATCATAACAGTTGTATTAATTCTGGTCAAAATTTAAGTAAACTTAAATATATATCTATTGGCACTTACAATTAGTATAATAAGATTTTTGTAAACTATATAATTGTACAAGTGTTTCAGTTCAAGTCATTGATTCGCAAAAATATTCAGATGCAAATGTATTAAAACATAAATCATGTCTTAATGAATTCTTTGTATTATTAGTTATAAACTCTTACGAATAATTATGAAAAGTTATAAATCTATCATGTTTAAAAGGTGCCTTTTAATTAGTGTACGAAGTCCCCTTGCATTATTTATCCACATTGCCTGTTGCTTTCATTTGTTGATCCCTGTCACTTTCTACTGTAGTACTATCGGCGGATGCCGGATTCCCTTGTTTACTATCATCTAAATGAGTCATAAAAGAAACAAAATAATTTAAATCTTACTTTTTTTTTTACTACTTTTTCTTGAAATCAATACCAATTAATATAAAAACTTATAATTATTCTTCACAGTGTATTATTAATAGAATGATAATGAATGAATTGCATATTGGTAATGTATACTTAAAGTACATCATTTAATTACCTGGACCCTCTATTTCTACTCCATCTAGATCGTCTGGTGCCACAGCATGATTTGGTTCTTTTGGACTTGCTTTAGCTGAAAGTCATGTAAACTAAGTTACTATTCTACAATGAAACAATAAAGGTATTTCTGAAAGGTTTTAATTGCAGTTCAATGTAGATACAGATAAACCATTGTTAGTAAATAACATTTTAATAGTCTCTGAAATTAGTTTATCCCTCACCCAATTAGTCAACAAATGTTAACAGTTGTCCATAATACCATACCGAAAAAAGACCTTAGCGATTGAAAGTGTAAATTCACATTGAATAATTCTCAATAAGTTTACATTATAATTGTCCCAGAAACATACACAGGAAAATAATTTAAATTCGATTAAGATCGCATAAAATGAAAATCTGGTACAGCACATATTAAAATTAATAATATTCGTATATCTTTTATTTCTTAATACGTTGATACAAATACATAGAGTAAAATCTATGATTAATATTTTATCTTTTATACCAGTCTATCAAATTTATATATTAAATATATTCACGAGAATAAAGTGTAACTAGATTGGACACAAATAAATAAGCTTTTTAATTGTGGCATCAGTGTAAAGAAGTTAAAACTATAAATATACGTAAAGTTAACAGTAATAGTAAGCTATAAATAAGAGATCATTAGTTTCCTGTAGGAAAATTTAAGAGACCATTAGTGCTTATGCATGGAAATGCATCTCCATCCATGCTGTGCCAAATGATACGAAACAAACGATGTTCCTGTACATGTTAAACAAATAAGCAGTGCAGTGTGCTCATTAAACATGTTATCTATTTCATGTAAACAGAAATTTGACGGAAGAAGCGCAAAAAGTACATGTTACAGAGTAACTGTAGGAATATATTGGTTTACTTTTCTGATAACTTTCTTTTCCCCTGAGACAGGAGAAAAGTGTCACTACCTTTCAGCATTGTAACTGAGAGGCGAGGACTTTGGCGCACAGCACCGGGTGGATCTCGTGGAAGAATTGGGATTCCATGGTACTTCAAACCACGCTGACCGGCTACAGATACTTTTACAGCCGACTCCACAACAGAACCCGATTGAGTCTTGTTATTGGCTGTTCTTGTAGCTAAATTGACAAACCCCCAGAATATCTTAAAATGTTAAGTAAGTTGGTAATATGCAGAAAATGAAGAAAAAAACATGGTATTAATGTTTCTAATGAGGCCCCGAAGATGTTAGAATTACTTAGAACCTGATTATTGGAGAAGTTGCTGTAATTTGGTCTGATTCTTGACATGAAAATATAATGTCAAGCTAGTGACTCAAGTTAAAAGAGACACTGTTCATTATGTGTTCCAATTTATAACTGCAAACAACACATCTTAAATTGTTTCAATTTGATCTACACTTTTGTGAAAATATATAAAGGTGATAAAAAACAAGGTCCGATACTTATAGGTCTTATTGTACCGAGAGGAGTAAAAAATGTCTTAATCAACGTAAGTCCTAAAAGCAATCCTTTCCTTGTAAAATCAACTTTTATTATTTATTACCGTTTCAGAGTACTACGACTTATGTTTATATGTACCTTCTATGTTTACAACCTTCAACTAATACTTTCAACTTCTCTGTGTTGGAAGCGAAATAATACGATCATGATACGAAACGCTAATAAATAATAAAAGTTGATTTTACAGGGAAAAGATTGCTTTTAGGACCTACATTGATTAGACATTTCTCATTCCTCTCGGTGAGTACTATAAGGCCTATAAGTATCGGACCTTTTTTTATTACCCTGTATAGTTCAGAGAATATAAAAGTATAAAATAAAATTAAAAAAGTATAGACAGAGTTGCAACTTACACTGTTGAGTTAATTCAGGATTCTTTTCAGGATTTCTGGTGCATGTAAGTTTAACTTTGTCCAGTTCATCCTTCAACTAGAAAAAACATTTATATGATAAGTGAAGTATCGTTATTAGAATATATCAAATAGAATCAGAGTTTTTAAATGACATTTGTACCTGAACTATCTCTTTTTGTAATTTTTTATTTTCCTGTAGTTTTTCATATAATTGTGTATTAAAATTATCGTTGTCCTCTCTCAAGGTTTTTAGTGTTGCAGACTTAGTAACATCTAATTTGCGCAAGGAATCCAGATCAGTCTTGTACACATTGATTGATTCCCTCAATTCCTCATTTTTCTTCTTCAAATCTGTTTGTTGGTCCAAACGAACATGAAGTGATGCCACCTCTTCCTCTACATGCTTATACCTTTTCTCCAGATTTCCACGTAATGTCACACATTGATCTCTCTCTTCAGCACTGAAAAGCCGAATATAAAGAATTAACTTACAGTTGTAAATATTATCTCTAATCATTGACAACTTAAAAATAAAATTAAATAATGACGCTTCATTTTTTTTACACATATATTAGTACTATATACCATGTTATATACAAGATTTTTCTAATACTTGCCATGTAAGAGACACTAATGAAATAAAGATAATTTGTAATATTAACATGTTTAGCAGAGAGCTTACAACTTCAGGTCAATCAAAAATTTGACAAATGTTATACAATGTGGGCAGAAATTTTATAAACGTGTGATAATTGATAATAAATTTATAACTTCATTGATATCTAAGTTGCATTAAAAGAAACATGATGTCGTAATGTTGTAATATTGTATGAAAATAATACCTGATTTTCAGTTGCTCATTTAATTCATCAATTTGTCTAACTAGCTCGATATTTTCCGAAGACAGAGTCCACCAGTTGCAAATGAGCATTAAACAAGCGACGAGGAGACCACCGACAAGGACGGGAGGACATCGGCCTCCTCCGACTCTCATACTGTCAATTCCCATTCCTTATTTATTGTACCCTGTATTTAGGACAACATACATGTGCTCAATTATTTATACACGTGTTAATGAAAAATTAATTCTCCGTATTTGTCACACGCGTTAGATTCCGTAGAAAAATAATTAAGATCGAGGGGGAACACGACATTTATCACACAACTGTCACGGTGCATTACTCACGATTGATGCAAGGGAATAAAATAAACAGTCGTTCTTTTCGATTCCTTTCCGAGGATGCGAATTCTCGCTGAACAATCTTCGCGCGATTATTGTGTGTACGAAAGGAAACGCGTGTAACGTGTCGTGGGCGTATTCTGATTATACACTACCGGTATTGACACATTTTATCGCGGTAAATATTAAATTTTGTTGCGCCTCGACGTGCCGGGGTCCTTAACGTGTGTCAAGCAATTCCGTTTCTTTGCGGGTAGCTGCGACATTAGCGTAAAACCGTTTAAAAATCAATGCTGTGCATTCATCGTGCTGCAATAACTAACAGAGAGACGACTGACTTAACCACGGCAATCACAGTCACATACAGGACACACATACGCTTGCGTTAGACGCGTATAATATACTGGGTGTCCTATGGTACGTGCCGGTTAAAATAAGTTCTAAATGAAGTAATGATAAAGGATAAATATTTTCATATAAATCACCAAATCGTTCATATATAAGTGACTGTGTTTGTTTTTTTCTTTCAAGTTTCTTAAATAGAACACTATAATTTCATGACAGTATCTTGTCCCACAAAAAAATAGATTTAAAGATATTCTACAATATGATATTGCAGTTAGTGAAGGTAAAATAATAGAATAAATAGAAGATTTTTATTTAAAAAAACGTTCTTTTGCGCGTAGTCTGAGCATAGCAACTGGATTCACTTACATAGCCCGGTCTTTTCCAACTTCTTTCACTTGCAGCAGTTGAAACGATTCTCAAACTATTTTCATAAGGTTCATGAGACGATCTGACATGACGATATAAATATATAAGCTGAGAATCGCTGCAGGCTGTGAAACGAAGAGAAGGGGGAAGGCCTGTTTGCTAAGTGGAACCAACTGCTACGCTCAGACTGCGCGCAAAAGAACGTTTTTCATTAAAATCTTCTATTATTTCTATTATTACATCTTAATATTTATCTTTTTTTTTGTTTAACTAAATATCAATATGAAGATACAGCACTGTGCTTACAAAAATTATATTAAACATTAAATAAATGTCAGAGCAAGACAATGTTATCTCAACAAATACTGATTCGACAATACAAATTTTCTTCTAGGATTTTTTTAAGAAATAAAAAAATATTATTTCGATCAGCGTCTTCCTGGAACACCCTGTATACACGTATAACCCGATAGAACCGCATCCACACATTTTATGTAGACACGTATTCATGAACGAAGAGTTGACAGTGTCTAAATGCACAGTCAAATACTACTTCTGTAGAATACTGACTTCTTATACTGATGCATTCACGGTTTTTGCATTATTATCTTGCATCCGTCCGTTGAAAGATTTACTTGCGAACAGGAATTGGCAAAATATATCTCGAAAAGGATTTGAATGATGAATACGTAGATTTCTTTGTAGTCGAATTTGTTATTTGAGTAGACACAGAATGTTTTCTTTTGGCTTCATTCTGGAATACAGAGTACACAGGTGTTTTCCAATTGTCTCATTAACAAATTGGCATAATTAACAAAGCAGAGATCGTAGCCAAATGAGTCAAGAATATTATTTGTTCTATCTCATTGTCGATTGAATATATCTTATCAATGTTTCATCGTTTTATTCTTTAGTGTTCACACTCTATGGACGAATAGTGACTCTGCGCAGCATTTCTGTGATGCGCAACAATTATAAATATCCTCGACTGCAATCGATTGATTGTCGTATACTTCGAAATTCACGGTTCATCGAAATGTAATTCTCCAAGAATTCGAAGTCAATAGTGCAATGTATTAAAAAAATATCTCTTTTTATTTGTCTATTTAATAGAAAAATTAATGCATTAATATTTTACTTTTATAACTCAGGAACGATAATGGATCTGTATTCGATAATAATACCGAATCAACAATTCAATCGACAATAAAAGGCTCGATTAGGCATCGAGCAAGAAATTACGAAAATATTTAATATTCCATAGAATTGTTGAACACGAAATAGAAATGAGATTAAATATTCGATCGTAACAGAATACGCAATGCTAGGTTTGTTGGAAATTGACCTCTGTATTCAATGCGGGTACTTATTTAGTACTTCTGTTTTACTTCAGTTATCACAGATCCTTCGTGTGCGCTCCACTCTGTTTGCGAACACTCAGAGACTGCCGCTACGAACAATTATCTCGTGAAATTATACATAGCAATGTGTTCAGGCTCTGAGCAATTTTAACGGTTGTTAATTACAACAGATACACACAACTTTAAACTGCGATAATGCAACATAATCTTCCAAGATAACATTCTTTTTTTGCGTACCGTTCATCCTTTGAAAGGAATTTTTGTCAAGCCTGACTGAAATAAATTAGCGAAAAATAAATACACATATTGCTGCAATTTAAAAATTGGCTGTGTACATTTTTAAATTAGGTAGATACCCTACGGAATGCAGTGAAGGAGAAAAGTATTCCTACGTTTTGTATATTGCAATTAACTTCTCTTCTTGTAGATTCGTTATTACTAAATTATTACATACACAGAGTTTTTCGACCCGTGGTTCACTGTTAAATAAATATTTTAGAATTATTTATGTATTGTTATTAAATAGAATTTCTAGTAGGGAAAATAAAATTCTAGTTTTGCATTTATATGAAGTAATAACTAGTACTGCAAACTATAATATAAAAAATATAGCTCTTTCTATTTTCTCATTTTTACCGTGCAAACATTTGTAGCCTTCACGTGATAGGAAAAAAGAGAGAGTTCGAGAAGATATATAGAAAGGAAACAAAATCGGAGAAACTAAGGATAGACGCAAGAAGAAAAAACAAAGAAAGAAGAATAAAGTAAATAAAGAAAAGAAATAGTAGAGAATCTATTACGAATAGATGAGAACGGACAAATACAAGAACCCAGATAACATATGACGCCTAATGACGCCTTGAAGACGGCTTAAAGGTGTCTTAGACTTAAAATAGCCATAAAGTGGGCGTCTTCAAGGCGTCATGTGCTATCTGGGGAAGCAATACGAAAATATAAGTATATCTATTAACAGACCATGACGAAGCAGAGCAAGTCATACTGGTGCGATTTAGATGTGGAAACGAAAAAAAAGAAAGATACTCGAAATTTAGCATATGTAACGAAAAATTGGAAACATTAGAGTATCATTTGTTAATTGTTCAATATTTTTTAAAATAATGTGAGGATATAGACAAAGAAATAGAAAGGGAGTGATTAGGGGACAATTGAGGAGGAGCGCGTTGGTGGAGGAAAATCATAGACGCGAGAAAGTACGAAGACATAGGTAAAAAAAATCACTCCTTTATTTATTATACCATATTGTTATATATGCATTCTTAAACATGTAACATGAACTGTATAACGCCCTTTTCTAAGGCTAAAGGGCAAAGAAATAAACTACTACTACTACTACTTGTGTCCTTCACCGTATGTCGGAATCGAGAGCAGAAAGTAACGCTTCGGAAGTAATGTCATACGTACAGAACTCACATTTATATTGTTCTATTTAATATATTTATATATTTATTTATATATCTTTACCGAACACTATACCATTGAATCATTGAATACAATAAACAGCTGAATGGAGTGAAAAAGTATTGTGTTCACGTAACGAATTCGAACGACAAGATACACGTGTATTTTGAACGTCGACGTTCAATCCATACACCGTGACACGATTTACCGAAAGACAGCTGGTTCAAGAAACATCGAGCACTCTGTTTCTTCTCTGACATCAACTAATTGATTATAACGAGTAACATAAAAATAGTCCGTGGATGCATGCTGATCTAAAATTGTAATTCCTGCCAGTAGGCAAGGTAACTCGAACACATACAAATCTCAAGTTTGTTCGGTTATGATTCACGTGGGAAAGAAAAACAGAGATCTTGATTTTCGAACATTGTCGCGTGCAATATCATCCGCGATGTGTATAACAGAAAATAGTTTTCTTTTATTTTACAATTCTTCACGCACTGTTAATCAACTAGCGTCGATTTATAATAAGTGTGCCATCTTAAAATAAAACAGAAACATTCGTGGACCAATATCGTGAGCGTAAAATGTTGTTTAATTCTAATTAAATACGAATTTCAAGGATCGTGTTTAAATACCGGACGACCCTCTCGATGTTCTGCGGTCTTACAATAATTCTACGCGCATCTTGAACAGACGAATTGATCATTTAATCATAAACGAACACCCCATCATATATGCGCAACTTATCGTCGACATCGTTACAGTATCATTTTTCACGTGCAGCGACCTTGCCTGCGCGCGAACCAAAATAAAATATATGAGAAATTTAATATACATATGTATATATGTCGGCACTCGGCATCATTGTCGTGTTTGTCGTTTGGAGAGTCGATTACCCACTTTTTGCTTTTTACTTCCTACATCTGGCTGCGCAGACGTTCGCCATTTGTACGAAATATTTGAGCTAGACTTCAAAAAATAATCTATCGCAGCGAACGTTGTACATACGTTGTATTATTCCGTACACTCGGTGTCACAAGAGTACCGTCTGCGGCCATACATGTGCAAGTTGGGCTATCGATTATTGTGCTGACGCCGATTATTCAGATTTTTGATTATCAGGACATCGATCGGCGTCCGAAAGACCCTGACATTAATTTTTCGATGATTTATCGAGCTTCATGTCTCGTTTATATTTGTTTTCGTTTGAAAGTTTCGCCCGATAACTGACGTACTATTATCGATTTATCGGACCGGCGGATCGTCCCTCCGACTTGTCCACATAATCAGCCTCTTACTGTCTATCTGGCCAAACCATTTATTTCAACGAGCCAGCTGGTATGACAATCGGACCTACCATTTTAAAGGTTTCTCATTGAATTTCTATGATAGAGCCGAAGTGATTCTCATGCGATCCATTTAACCGAAATATATCTTATTTCTAAGCAACACAATACAGGGCACAATTACGTAACTTTATCCTACTAGTGCATACATAGAAATATGTAATTTAAGTATTTGAGCGATAGTTATGTTATTTCCCATTATTCTCTTCAAAACAGCATAATCGTCGTTTAATTAGCCTGTAACATGTATCGAATGAGAAAATCAGGTGGGAACATTCCGTACATGGGAACGTGCTCACAATGAACCACGTGCGTCCAAGTTAGTTATGTTATTTCCCATTATTCTCTTCAAAACAGCATAATCGTCGTTTAATTAGCCTGTAACATGTATCGAATGAGAAAATCAGGTGGGAACATTCCGTACATGGGAACGTGCTCACAATGAACCACGTGCGTCCAAGCACGTGCTACTAACATTGAAATGAGTAGTAGAATATTGCGGTTCACGCAGGAGATATTCGATCACAGATACACAGTTTCCTTTACGGGACTCTCTGCGAAAAATCGGTAACTTCCCGTCATCTCGTTTCACGTTTGAAGTATCTCCATCCTGTTTCAACTACATACGTATTTCGTAAAGGAGAACGAAACTCTGAATGATATCGTTTTTCTCTCTTTATACATAAAGATAGATCCGTAGTAACAACTGCGAGTGATTTTACATCGATCTTCGCGCACATGAATATTGTCTTCTTGATCTGTTTTATGTTTTTGTCCCTTCTATTCCGCTCCGATAGATCGATAAATCGGACAGATCTGAAATGCATACAGAGTTACACAAAGAAACTCGTGTTTTCTATTCGTTCGTCGTTCTTCTTACAATTATAAAAGCTGCGCCGCCGTTCTCAACAGCATGTAAACTCTTCTCTGTGCTCCAACGTCAGTTTTAAATCGTGTCTTATAGTCAGAAACAATTGCTGATCCGGGAAAGTGATGTTGACGTCTAAACTAAGGCGTCGAATTGTGTCAAAAACGTTAATTAGACAGATATTCCGGAAACCAGCTCGGAAATTAACCTGCACGTTCGTTCGCGGCGATGTCAAGCAACTGTTACGTTAGAACGTCGCATTCTTGCGACTTTCGAACGCGGCAACGACTGAACGATGGAATTAATCGATAAAAGGTACGATCCGATATTCTGTTGAATAGCGCGTTATTATTTTGTTTTTCACTTTGTTTCCATTTGCAGACCCTATACAAAGTTCGTTATATTTCGGGATAATTATTAACTATACAAGGTGTGATACCATTCTCAAGAAAGTACATACATACATCGATGTGTAGCGTTTTCATTATTAGCGACAATCGTTTTACAAGGGATATACAAACATAAATTTATATCGAAGTATAAAATTTGAATTGGCGAATATTGGTTTCCTTAAACGATACCGGGTCTGCGATCAGGCACACTAATTTTGTAAATGTAGTTTTAAACATTTATGAATATCTAACACGTTTCGAATCATTTATTTACAAATTTCGGTAAACCTTCAGAAGATATGCACGAGAAGATGATTCTTCTTTTTTAGTTTCCAAAAGTGGAGGGTTCGTTTGATGAATCTTAGAATTACACTTCCCATATACAACGTGTCTTCGTTTTCGTTTTTAATTCCTCTATTGCATACAATTCGCTCTCTATACGTTCGATATTTCACGTACGCCCATGCAAATTGTAATCATACTAAGGTTGTTTTTCTTTTTAAGTTCTAGTCACGTAGAAAAAGAGTCTGTAGTAAAATCGTGGTCCGATGTTTATTTTTTTTTTGTTTCCAATATGCTCCCTTATAGGACGTGGTGGTGCAACTTAAAATATGCGAGCTCAAGGAAAACCAATCTTATCGATCCGTTTGAAAATTTTATACGTAGAGAACAAAAAAAAAATACTACAACCATTTGAGACTATGTTTTTTTTCTTAATTACATTACAGTAAAGTAAACCGAGCAACAGATAACTGAGTGTGCTTGTGTGATTATTTGCTTTCGTTACTGCCAAAGAATATCGATTAACAGAAAGGCAACACACGAAATTAAAGTGCAGAAAAATGAAGTATGGTACGAATATGTCTTATGATTAAAACTGTAAAGTGCTTCAAGCATTTCTTCTTGGATTATCATAGAATGTTCTTTAATTGGTGTTGTAATATTACACGCAGCATTTCCTTTCGATCTTTGTTCTCGTAAAACAGTTATAAATGAGTAATGAACAAAAGCTTTTTATAGTAAAATTAATTAAAAACTAAAATATATAAACACCTGTAAAAAGAATCCTTTTTAGTACAATTACTGAAGTACCCAAAGTAACTTATCTGTTTCTAAGTTCCTGACATGTAGTAAATAGATCATGACACTTTTATTTGAATGTTAAAATGGAATTTATACCTTTACTTCCTGTTTTAGTAATATGTTATAGTTACGCTTTTAAAGTTACAATTATCTACAGCATAAGTACATATTTTCATTATGCATGACACTATGATGAAATAATAAGTACTTCATGTACAATTATACATGAAATTATTATTTTCCTTTTAATTATTACTTTATTACTTTACAAAGAACAGAATATCGTACTACATATATGTACATGTCAAAATGTTTTATTTGCACAGTTATGAACTAATATTCCAATATGGTCTAGTATTATTATGATACACTATTCAAATAATTATTCTGTTGTCATCTAAAAATATTGTTAATTTTCTTTAAATTTTGATGGTGCAAATATTACAAAGATGATTGCACCTGATTAAAAAGAATTTTACACTATGTGCCCCTTTCTCTTATTGATTCTGTGTTTGCTTTGCAATTGGCAGTAACAAAAGGAACCAGGGTATAGTATAGCACCAATGTTCTATACAGAAAAAGATGGTATGATAAACTTTTCTATTCCATACACTTGCATCATACTATAAATTTTAAAGAAACATATTAAACAAAATCCTGAGGAAGTATTAGTAATAAATATTCGAATATATCAGGAAGTTAATCGACTTCCGAAACATAGAAATTCCAAATGTTCGTATAACCCAAAATTTTAAGCAAGATTAATTAAAAATATACTTGTACGAAGCTTTCGACAGAAGCTTCATAGAAATCAAGTAAAAGTACCAATTCTTCGTTTTTAGGTTAATCTGCAAGTGTCTTAATTCATTCTATGGAGAAATAAACATGAATATTGTCGATATTTGAACAAAAACTGTATTTGACCATGACAAATGATGCAAGTGTAGTTATAATCGATATGTCATCGCATTTATAGAAAACACTATAAACATGAAGAAACTTATTTAACTCAAAAAAAAAAAAACCATCTTGCTATTTATTAACAGTACTCGTGTTACCTTTACAGAAAAATGTCGCGTATCCGCGAAGGAATAGGAGAATAACGGTGAGTCAGAAAACGCGGTACAGAAAGACCTTGTATTCTTTTAGAACACTGAAAATACTTCTTTTTTTTAACCGTATGTTTATACCCCTATCTAGCTATGGACACCTCTTTCATCGCTCTTTATCGTGCATTAAGTTCTTTCATTTACTCGGATATATCACATCGCTTACTCAAACAATACACTGTTTTCATCATCCTTGTTAGGCGTGTGTACCAGCGGAAATTAAATAATGAGTAACGCTGTTTGGATATATATATGGGCTGTAAGAGGCCAAGAGAAAACAGGCTTACGAAAAGTTATCACTTGGTGGTTCTTGTTTTATCTTCTTCTGAGGGGAGATTGTCTGTGAGCGTATGTCTGTACCAGGTCTCTTCACCTGAGGATTACTCTTCACAGCAGTGGTTGGATCTATTGGCGAAAAGTGAGTTAATTATCCACAACTCTTATTATTATAATAATTATTATCTATTACTGCACTTAAATATACCCAGAATTATTCGTATAAAAAAATGTTTGACTTTTACTAGAATAATATGGGACTATTTAACGGAGCCCAGAGTAACAATATTTAAGTGTTTAAATTTGTTAATAAAAAAAAAATATATACACTAACCCTGCAACCACCTAACTTGCGTCGCTGGTCCGTATCCTTTATCATTTCGTGCTGCTATTCTAAATATTATGGCCGGTTTTGTAGTGGTATCGACGTGAGCGGCACTAAGAGAACTATTTGTCACCGAACAAGAATTATTCGAACCGCAATAGACTCTAATAAAGGCTAACTGATTCGGAGTCGACAGAATTGTTCTTGGTTCTCCGTCGTTATTCAACGCAGTACTAGCACTCCGCACTGCTAAATAGACAGAATATTCTAAAATAGGTCCAACGTTGCTGGATGGCGGTTCCCACGAAATTTGAGCACCCTCCGTAGATTTGGAAATTTTAATAGCGCTAGGTGCACCGGGGTATCCCGGAAGACACGTTTTGAATGCAGATACCTTAAAGGAGAATAGAATTTAATATTTATTATTAATGTTGTTACGATACACATAATTATTTTATTTACCTCGCTCCAAGGACCTCGTCCACAATTATTCGCAGCAGCGACTCTGAACTTATACGCAGTTCCAGGTTCTAAGACAACCCTAGTCTTTCCTTTGAACATATCCATACTTAACTGTTCCGCAGAAACATCAAGGTTTAACGGATCATCGCCAGATAAATAATAATGTTGTACAGTAAAACTTGTCCCTTTGACTATACCGACATTATACCATTCTGCCTCCTTCTTTTCTTCTTCAGTCTGTGGATACATATCACGGGATTTATATTATGATAAAACGTTGAATAATAATGGAAGCATTATGCAACAGCATGCAATCTTACCAACTCAGCTTTTATTTTCACTGGTTGTTCCGCTGAACCTAAGGCAGCTGTAGCCAATGTAGTCAACGCTGTAGCATCATCTCCATTTTCTGATCTACAGTCATTTATTTTATTGTGCTTCGAAATATCTTTTTTAACAGATTCTTCGTTCGTGTCCATTTTGGCCGGGGCCACTACTTTCTGAACAGCGATTGCCTTTTCAGGAGGTGGAACACTAGTATTCGTAGATGCTATTGCTGGTTCTGGTATTTTCACCTTTTCCGTCGGCGCATCGGATTGTTCTAACTTTATTTGGATATCTGGGGTTGTAATGGGTGTTGTAATGGGTGTTGCTAATGGCATATTTACATCGGCGGAAGCCACAGGAGAATTTGTGTCCATGGGTACATCATCACTATCTTCTAATTTCTCTATTGAAGAATTTTCCTCAGGGAGATTCGTCGATGGTTCTGCATCATCATCATCATCATCAACATCATCTTTTACTTTCGTTTCATCTTGACTATTCTCCTGAGAAAGTTGAGATATACTATCTTCGGGTGACAAATGTTCAGGAGCTGGTGATTTTTCATGATCAGAATCGTGTGTATCAACAGGTACATTTTTCGCATCGTTATTTTCAATTTGTTCGACTTCATCGTTTTCTGATTGCTCCATAGTGTCTGGCATGGATGTCTCTTCCGGAGGAGTTTCCGTGGGTACTTGCATACTAGCAATTTCAGCTTTAATTTGTTCCACCTCGGATGGTGAATTATTTACAATTTCAGCGTCATTTTCGCTTGCTGGTTCTGGATCATTAGTAGCTTCTGCAGATACTCCACTTTCATCCGGTTGTGAGTCAATCGAAGGCTCTGACTTTGCTGGAAGTTCTGTTTCAGTGTTTTCTGAAACAGGTAATTCAGGTGTTGCCTCTGCAGCTTCTGCATTTTTCGCGTCGTTCTCTTCTACGTGCACATCTTCCGTATCTGCAGCATTATTGTCACCCTTCACGTCTGTAGACTGTATGGTTGCTGCTGGCTCCTGATTTTTGGGTGAGGGACTTTCTTCTATATGAACTTCATCGTTCCCTTCGTCCTCGGACAAAAGATCACCTGCTGCACCATCGACTTGAGGAATCACGAAGTTATCATCGTCGTCAACTTGCATATGTTCACCAGCTCCCAGTTGGGAGACCAAAGCGGCGGCTGTGGTAGCTTCGTTACCATTGCAACTATCATCCACCTTACCATCCCCCGCTCCTCCATCATCTGTAGCCACCATAAAAGATAAGCCACCAGACGGTTCTTGAACGGGATCTATCAAACCAGCCTCTGCAGCTAATGCAGCTAGTGCTGCATCAGTTGTAGCGGGACCATCAGACGTAGATGCTAATGATGCTGACGGTTGCTTTTGTGATGGAACAAACAACATCTTGCTTGTATCTATCACATCTGATGCGCTAGAAGTAGTTACTATTGAATTACTTTGAGGCATTAAAGTAACTGTTTTCGCGCCTATTCCACCAGACATCTGTAACGTTACAGGTTTACCGGACACGGTAACTGATTCTGGTGTTTTCTGCATTTGAGGCACAGTAACAATCTGACTCTTTCCAGGATTGAAAATGGCTTGCGGGCTACCTTTTGTGGAGAGTGTCATTGTCTTTGACACACCACCCTGGAGTGGTACTGTTATAGTGATAGGCTTTCCAGCAGTTCCACCTCCCATTGCTCCGGATGAAACAACAATCATTTTCACGCCTTGCTGATTGGTTACGTGATTAGTAGCTGACAACGGTAAAACGTTTACGGGTGTAGTGATATTACCAGCTTGCCCACCACCAGCCTGAGAGGTAGTAACAGCCTGCACAGCTCTTAAACCAGAACCTGTCGTTACAACAATTATTTGATTACGACCCACTAGCCCTCCATTAGCCCCAGGTTTCGTGAGCATTATCTGTTTGCCGTTGATGTTCTGTCCTTTGCTCATCGCAACAATACTAGACGTTTTCATAGTCGTAAGAATTTTCGATCCTGCTACGGTATTAGGATTCACTAATCTTAATATCGTCGCCCCTTGGTTAAGAGGTTTCGCACCTGTTGCTTGAACGGTCTTGCCAGGAATGAGACTGACTTTCGGCACAGTTTTAAGAAGATGTACAATTTGTGGCTGACCAGATATATTTTGGCCTGGCTTCTGGAGAATAATTTGCTTGCTCTGCTGCGGAGACGTAGTTCTTAGCACTGTTGCTCCGGGTGCAGCGAAACGAATTTGTTGCCCGGGTTGAACGTTTTTCATTCTAATCGTATTAGCTGTAGCTTGTGGAAGGATTGGTACATTATTCATACTTATTTTCGGTGTAGCAGCAGCTGCTGCCGCCAACGCAGCAATACCTGACATAGCGGCTGGCGTTTGACCTGTCACTGTGGTATTAGTAGGTGGAGTCTGTTCTGTAGTTGTCGGTGCTGTAGTAACTATTGGCGAACGAATTCGGATAAGATTTCCAGGTACTCTTGGTGTCATTGGACTCGATGGTTTTGTCACAGCTTGTGATGAAACAGGTTTCTGGATCGGGCTTTGTACAGTTGATTGTATTCGTACTGGAGTCTGTGCTAAAGTTGGCCTAGCAGTTGTTGTAGTTGATGGAAGAGCAGCAACAGTGGTAATGGGTGGAGATGTAACAGGAACAGTTGCAGGTGTGACCACTGCTGGTGCAGGAGTAGGTACTGTATTGGTCGGTGTGTTGACTGTAGGAAATGTGCCAGTTGTAGCTGGAGGCATATCATATTTTTGAATTTGCAGTATGTAATATTGTGCTGATGGTGTTGCTGTCCAACTAACTTCCAATGTCTGAGTAGAAGCCCTCACTAACTGCACTCTGGATGGAGCAGACGGTTTACTGACTTCAAGATACCATAAGTCTTTGCAACAAACCTATAAGATTCCATACGATTATAAAATGGATACAATTATTCCTACACTGAAAACTAATTGTAAGGACTAACCCTAACCTGATTGTTCCAAGCCTTGCGATATCCATCTCTACCAGACCATACATAGAGCCTGCAATGCACTCCAACTGCACAGTGACCAGCTCGAGCACGAGGAATATTTTCTTCCAAAGTGTCAAGGGCAAAATGCTGCCACGTCATTGTTTCTACAAAAAAATATTATTAATTGTTTTACCATTTGACATAAAACAATGTATAGTACTTATACCGACTCACCTAAGTTTAAACAAGCCAATGTATTTGTACATTTCCATTCTTTTTCATGGGTTGCAACTTTAACATCGTCGACAAGTGGTACCCATCCTCCAAAAACATACATTTCATGACCAATTAAAGTTGCAGTGTGAAGAGAACGCGGTAATGGACTAAGTCCATGAACCACTGGCTTGTTCCAAGTCATTGTATCAACATCAAGAAACCATAAATCGCCCAAACGACAGCCACTCATTCCACCATAAATTACTAAACAGGATTTTCCTGTGTTCCGATCAGTATAAGCTACTCCAGTATGGGATTCTCTAGGTGGTGGTGTTTGCCCATTGGTCTCTGGTATTTCCCAAGCTGTTGACCCATTAGGGCACAGTTCAAGGGTATACAAATCATGTAAATATCTTGGTATATTGTTCTTAGGGTCATCACTGTCATTAGCTAATCCTCCAAAAAGGAAGACCTTATTACGAATAAGGGTAAAACTATGTCCTAGACGAGGACATGGTGGGTGACCAACTTTTGGTGGCTTTGGTCTTAATCTTTTCCATTCCCACCTACTTGCTTGAAGTTCATACAGCTCATTTGAGTATTTTCCATACTCTACCATACCACCGAAGACCAAAATTCGGGTCCCATCAACAACAAATCCATATGCGGCACAGCCTGGTGGAATATCACCTTTTGTTGATGGTACAAACCATTGATTAGTTGCTGCAAAAAGCATACATTTATACTGAGAACTTTTTGTATATAAACAGTAGTAAAATATCAGTGACTCCATTTGCATCTTTGTTAATAAAAAAGTCAAGTCTGTTTTCCGTTCCATATTTTATACTACATTTATAAAATTCTTGAATCCTTATGAACGTCAACATTATTAAAATATGTAGTTATGAGTATTAGTTTTATAGAATATACGTTTACATGTAGGATACGTGATATTATTCAAAAAAACTTTTCAAAATTGAACTCAAAGTGCGGGCCGCGGCAATACGCACGCGCGCGTCTATTAGCAACGTAATCAGAAAGTATTCATACAAATGTGAAATTTCCATCGGAACCGTTGATGTTTGAGATCCCAGAAACTTGGGGAACTTGATACTGTTTAGAGATGAAGCTGCCAGTTCTTTGCAGAAGCATATCATCTGATTTCATATTCCTATATCACACAAGGCACGATTCGTGAATCACATTTGAATGTAAACCATGTAACTCAATCAAAATCTTCATATGTATAAAACTCCCATAATGTATAAACATCCCAAAAATCGTAGTTATCAAGTGTAAAAAGTTGTAAATGTAACGTCAAATGATCCTCGCATTAAGATGCGATTGCGATCGGTTCTTGAATTTCGTTCCTGATTGGTATCGATATCGCGATATCCTTTGGAGCCACGTTCACGGTGATACTACTTGCAGACGCGTGCGCACTAATAATGGAGACCTGAGAAGGGGTGAAGTTTCGCTTCTGCATGAATACTCTGTGACGTAACGAAAAGAGGGGGAAGAAAGAGAGTGAGATGTGATGCAGGTTCATGATACGGAAGCACAGAGTACTCATAAAGGTTTGAAACTTTTGTCAGAAATAGTGAAATTGAAAATCTTAGAATATTTGAAACTTTGAGGTACTTTTTAAACACGGCGGTACCGGTTCTTTGCATAAGTACATCTCGGTCATTTTCTGTCGGCTAGTGAATAGAATCAAGAACTTTTAAACGAATGAAAAGCGCGGCAATATTCAACTTGCACTATTGTAGCATAAGTAACCTTTTTCTTAGCGTTTAGAATATAGAAAATTCGAAACACTGTAGTTTAGAAATATATACATGATTTTATAAAGTTCATTTTACGGAGCAAAGTACTTGTACTGGGTAATCTTACATTAATAATAATGATTATTGCTATAAATTTTTCTGAAGTTATTTTGATATTTTTGTATATACAGACTGTATAAAATATGCAAATACACACAAAGATTAAACGATTTTATATTTTCATATTCTACAGGGATCGTGAGTCACTTTCGTATAGTAAACCATGTATCACAAACGAAAGTACAATATAAGTTTCCCGCTTTATTTTCTGTTGCATATATCATACTTTAAGGTCACTGAAATCCTAGACATCAAATGCAAAATATGGCAAATGTAACATAGAATAATTCTCGCATGTTAATCGGTTTTTTAATGTTATTCCCAACTTTGATATCGATATCGCGATCGCGGCGATACTACTTAAACACGCATGCGCACTGAAAATTAGGATCGAAAAAAGGCCAACTTTCGCCTCTGTACAAATGCTCTGTGATGTAGTTGTCAAATGTTATACCACACAACGATAAACTTCTCCCCACTCTATATGATGTCTACTGCGCAACCGGCAAAGCTAGATTTGTCGAGGGTACTCTGTGACGGAAGGGATATGAAAACGTACAACGATAGAGTGGGAGGAAAAATAGGAACGGAAGGAAAAAAGAGAAGGAAAGGTGAAGCGCGAACGTGGAATGACGGGAAACGCAGCGTATTGCATGTCGGTGGTGGGGCGTATAGAACAGCAATGGCCGCTCCCTTGCGTATCAACATGAAAAATGACAGATCGCTCTAATTCTACGTATGAAACTATCTCGATGCTTGTAAAATGAAACTAAAAAATGCTAGCATAACTGGGATACAACTGAAGATAATAAAACACACGATATTAAACCGTTTGATACGAAGAAAATTCGTGTTTCTACGGTAATCCGGCCGGTGACCGTTTTGTTCATGTATGTCGCCATCTTGGATCGCGGGAATGATCAAGAACGGCGCGCACGAAAGACGCACAGCAGTGATGCGACTTACCTGTGTTGTAGACGTGAAGCTCGTCAACGATGCCCTCGTTTCCACCGCCGAAAACAACCATAAGGTCTTTAATAGCCACTGCCCTGTGCCCATGCCTGGGTCTTGGCTGGGGCCCGGTCGTATTTGTGATTCTCTTCCACTTTAGCATGGATGCCGCCATGATGGTCATCGATCATATTATCCTTTTAAACGCGCAACTATGTACCACTGAGTTACCCCTAGAGCCGTAAAACCCGCGCTATTTCCGAAGATAATGTTACTTTCCCTCTATACTCGATTCTGTTTGCACTCTCCTTACCTTTTCGAAAGCACGCACAGCCTACGAAAACTTATTACTCCCGATGTTCACAACACTGTCGATATCGATACTTTTTGATTTTAAGTTCTCTTAACTTTTGAATTTCACGAATTGTTTCACCATCACAGTTCAAACATACAGTCGATGGAAACATGAAGCTACAAAATGATTTTAAAATAAGAATTTTAAATTATGAATACTCTATGCGAATCAGAAGACGTCCGTAATGCAACACGTATAGGCAGAAAGCTCACCGTCTCTTACGTTCACGATATTTATGACACTGGTTACACGTTATGTAGAGTGCCCACTCAGAGAACACGTACGGCCCGGCTGTGTATATATTTGTCACGTTGTACAATCATTGTTGCAATTAAATGACGGTTCCCATCATACACCTAACTAGAGGTTAATTTATCGCTGTTCGTCTCGATTGCCGCGAAATTAATGGCACCTCGCGTCTTGTTTTAAAATTTCCGTCAAATGAACGAAAAACGGCGCGATAAACGATTGCACTATGCACTGGTAATTACTTCACTAATTGTAGGCATTACAATGTATAAGCGTTCGATCGGATGTGACAGACGTGTAACAACTGGTTTCTTAGTACTTGCCGAAAGGAATTATTGCAATCAGAGTTGACGGCAGACACAAGTAACCTCTACAACTTTCATCCACCACTGGATACAGCTCGCGTCCTTAACAACCGCACATGTTACCAACTCATATTGACTTGGGGATTTTCGTGACTTTGTTCAATAAAAGGTCGTTTTGTACTTCACCGAATAAAATTATACTTGTCCACATCCCTCTTCTGTCTCTCAGGGGATGTTATGAAAAACCGCATACTTGTCTTTTCTACAATAATCCGTGGCACGAATTATAGTGCATTATAGTGTCAGCAAGTGTCAGTAAAGAACTCGTGTGAATTTCGGAATGATTATCTGTAAAAATTCCTTCGATGCTAGAATCTTATATATACAGTTTCATCGCTCTATTACAATTTAACAGATAAAGAATTCTTTAATTCTGACAAGAAATGAAGAAAAGTAAATAAAATATTATATTAATATGAAAGAAATACAATACTTATTTCATAATCGTATTGTTATATGTAAGTGGGTATATGAAAAGTATAGAATAGTATAAAAATGTAGAATAATGTAACACAAACATTGCAAATGAAAAATTCATTTCAAATTGTAATTTCTTATTTAGTCTCTTTTTGTAAATGTATCGTTCTTATGCATTCAGCATATATATTTTATATATTTATTTATTTATTTATTTTTACGTGTTTTAATGAAATGTTTCATAAACCAGACTTAATTTCTGAATTCTTGCGAGCAAAAGAGGAATTACTCCAGCGCTACTTCTGTCCTTCGGTCTGGCTTCATCCCTACCATAAGACCGCGCAGTTTGTTACATATGCTATGTCTATGGAGATATCACAGAATATCGTGGCATAGATAGTAATGTTATGTTTTGTAGCATGGACATAGCTATTATGTCCATGTTTTGTAGCATATTCTAGGAGGCAGAAATGGGATACACAACTGTTTTGTTCGGTGGTGTAACTGAACTTCAGTATTCAATTGTTGCTCATGATGTCTTAATTACGATCACAAAATTTTACTGGCATGGTACGTAACGTGTAATACGCGTCTAACTATTGCGTTAGCGATGAATGAACAAACATACTTATGTTTGAATATAAAAACAATTTCAACATATTTGTTGAAAATAAAAAGTCCATAAAAGTTTTTTCTATTAATAGTTTCGATAAGTACTAGATAAAGAATATTTTAAATATTATATTGTCTATTCAGTAAAGATGAAGCACGTCGCGAAAAAATCATGTGACTTCGCAGGAATGTACCACAGCATTAGAGTATCTTTGTCGAAGAAAAAATTTATTCATTCTCACTTAAAATTGACATTTTACAAACTATAATTAAATATTGTACCACTAATTAAAAAATCAAAGAAATTCATTGAAATGTTTTGTCATTTGAAGGAACACAAATTTTAAATGATCGTTTTATTTAGATGAAAGAGAAGTTATGTTTTATACTCAGGCTTATTGCAAGTTCGTACGGCCCTGTCTTCTGCAATATGAACCAATAAGAATTCTACCACGTAACGAGGCGTCCCTATTGTTGTTTTAACGTGCGATATCACTATCCAGATGTAGTTGTATTGTTTGTCTAGTTCAAGATAGAGCACATTAAAAGAACAATGGTGGCGCACCGAAACGCTGTGTGAGTCACGTGACGAATTTCTCGTAGTCCATTTTATCATGCACAGGAACGTACCTATTTACATGCAATAACCCGAATTGTGAGCATAAGTTTCGTCTTCCCCATTCTTTTAAATAAAAGGTTGTCGTAAACCCCTGTGCCTTCAAATGACAAAACATTCTCTTTTAAATTAATAGCGTATAGGTATGAAGTCAAGTTTGTAATAGGCCGATATTAAGTAAGAATGAGTAAGTCATCTTTTCTAAGAAATTTAATGCTATGGTACGTTCCTGCAGTAGACACGTGATTTTGTTATAATGTTTCTATCTTTGATCAAGATAGACTTTAAATAACTTATTCTATGTTACATTATGAAATAAATGCATAAAATTCACCATCTAATTGATACCACAGATATTTCACTTGATAATTTATGTATATTTCAATCATAATAATATATAATGTCATTTTAACATTTAAAGGAAAACGTTATAATAAATTGCAAATAAGATTTATTGAGTATGCACAAGATAAATTGTACAAATCAGGGATTTCTAAAATAAGCATAAAAAATTATAATCATAATTCCTACCAAACTTCATTTCTTTACACCACATCATTCTCAGAATACACTTTGTATTGTTCCTGTATGATGTAATAATAACAATACATAGTAAAAGTTATTACATACTTCTTTTCTTGGTACATCACTGAAGGAAACATGTTTTTAATGTCTGGATTTACACATTTATGTTTTATGATATTTACAATACTTTTTGGAATGACATAATACCTTGCACATCTGATACAGTTAATAAATGACAAAATTGATACTGTATGCATAATGCATTGCTGTGTCTAATTTTTAGACGCTGACGATATTTCCATCGATAGATGCATTAATGTAAGCACATAGTAAAAAATTATCGGAATTGTATGGGGCTTATCCTTAAGCCAATGCATTCTTTACCAATTAATGCAACATCACAAACTTTACATACTGTCTCCTTAAACTGTGGCAAATAACTAGCTCCACATAAGGGACACTTAACTTCTGGCTTCCCTTTATAAATTGGAACGAATGTGCTAGCACATAACGAGAATGGATTATGCTCATCATAGACTAATTGATGCTCATCCACTGGATTCTTATCACATGCCTGAAAAAGATAAAATAAATGAAACAGTACCCCATTATAATTGTACATATTAGCGATCGAGATAAAACAATACATACTTGTAATATTTTTCTAACTTGCTGTGCTAAGTCCGGTTTGGGACCTAATTCAAGTAATCTCCTAGCGAAGGAAGAAGCGGTTTTGTAGTTCTTCAATTTAAAGAACATATTCACAGCTATCCTCAAAGTGAGGATTTGATGTACTGGTTGCAAACTGCAATGTGTGAAGTAAGCTGCCATTTCGCAAATGCGTTTTTGTTCAGCTAGAGTGGCTTTAGGCAAATTCTTCCTTTCAGTCTCCATTTTTAAACCTAGAATATACTCCCTGCAAATTTGAATTAACTGCTGAGCTTCCGCAATATCTTGTCTCGTGTCCACAACTAACAGTGGTACACTAAGTAAAATTGCTTGGAACTTTTCGATTGCTTCCAGGAATTTTCCACCGGTTGTTAAGTGATAACATACTTGAAGTCTCTGAACTAAATCTGTCAGATGTAATCCAATTGCAGGTAGACCGCTTTTTGGATTTGTATCTTTCCAATTTCTTTGAGGATACGCATGTAAAGAAGGTATACTAGGTAATGTGTCGAAGGCTGTTTTCGCACGTGCATATGTGTTCATAAAGAGATTCTCATAAGCCGCGAATTCAACCACACCGACTTGATCGTTTAATAATCTAAATGCTGTTTCAAATGATCCAGCCAATATATGGTCTACAACTAATTGGGAATTGTTCACCCAATGTTGTGTTGGTGGTACTCCTTTTGTGGGTGGTGTAAAATAACCATCTTCTGTTGTAGTAACTGCAGTTTCAAGTTCTGGAGGTAGATCTACGTCTTCAACGTCCCATCCAGCACTTTCTTCACCTTCAGGTGGCTGTTCTGTTTCACCACCTTCTTCGTCATCTATTCCTAATTCTTCATCATTGCCCCATCCTTCGGCAGGCACAGTAGTATCTTCTTCTGGAGCCAAAGCAGCAGCTACTTGGCTCTTTCCACGTGATAACATTGCACCCTCGAAGAAACCTTTCGAAACTGTTAACAATGGCCAGTTATTTTCAGCCTGTTGAATAGGTACAGGTGGCTGGAGATATACTGCTCCTTTTTCTAGGGCAGAAAGTTCTTCGCTCATGGAGCTGTAGTGAACATCATCTTCCGACGATGAAATTCCGTGAACTTTTTCTGTCACGTAAGCTAAAGATGCTTGGCCGGAATTCTAAAACATACCAAAATAAAATGAATATTCCGTAACAATAAATCAGATCTTGATTAACATTTGCAAAAATGCATACCTTTAAAATTTTTGCACGCTCATAGATGTCACCAAGTAACAGGCTACCCTGATATTGTCCAGAGACATCCTTTCTAATTTCTGCAATTTTTATCATTTTACGTAACTTTTCCAAGTTACCGGTAATGAGGTAGAGGAATGATAACTTTTCGAAATTCTTTGTTCTCTGATAACACATCTCCACAACTTGATGATTGCCTTGTAGTAACGCTGCTTGAGCTAAACTCTCCCAACAGGCTTTCTGATCGAGAGATCTTGCCGCTTCTAAAGCAACTTCAATATTTCCGCATTCCAGAGCAAGACCAAATCTAGTTTTTTCGTCTTTGACAAAGTGCAAAGCAACTTCGGGATACCCCTTTTGTTGCAGGTACGCAATTATAGATTGACCGACGAGATTTGCATTGCGAACCATGTGCAATACTTCTTCATACTTTCTATTAATCAAAGCCAGTTTGAATTTATATTCTGTTGGATCTATTCTAAGGATCCTTGGTCTGCATTCTCTGTCCAGGCAATAAACTTGATTGCCTTTCACTCTAGTTACATAGATTGGTAAATCTAATGTGCGAATGATGCCGTGATCACCGTTATTAATTGCATATTTAATGTGATTACTAGTAGTGTAGATAAATACTCCAGAATCGTCCCATGCTCCTGACTTAACTCTAGTGTTCTCATGAACGGAGCACAGGGACTCTAATCGTCTGTTACAGATGTTAACCGTATGTTTTGCAAGTAGAGCAACATGAGACATGTCGCTAGACCAAACGACGTATCTGCATTTAGAGATCTTAACTTCGGCCAATATCCTTTTTTGCTGAACATCAAAGAGTGTTACTTGGTCAGCATCCCGTAGCAGGAGCATTCCCGTGCCAGCATAGAATATTTCATCACAATTCGATATCTGCACCTTTTTAGTAACTTCATTCTTCAAGTTTTTGATGACCAGCTGAAACAGAACATAAATTAATTATTGTTTATTAGTTCCAAGGCTTTTTTGGTCAACTTTTCTTTAAATACCCACCGAATATACTCTGTCTAATACAGCAAAACGGTTTCTAGCAACCCAAATCGCGGTGACTCCAGATGCTCGTTTTGTGTCTGCTTCGGTATTTGAATCACCTTCACGAGGTATCATGTACAGATCATAGGTACTGTTCTCAACATTGTTAGGTGATCTTGTACAAATTAAAACAGCGTTTTCTGCTTGATTATATGACATACTATAGGGAGGTATCTTCCCTCCTCCACGAATCTGCATAACAGACGTGTCTTTCGAAGTAGTAAAATCCAATTTTCTAAGGAAACGTTCTTTTACATAATAAAGAACATTGCCATACACAGCATACGCTGGACGTTCTCTCTCAAGTTTGAAAATAATCATTCCAGAATCATGACCAGCAGCAAAAAGGTTTAAAGTGGGATGAGCAGCAAGGACCCAAAATCTTTCGTGCTCTCTTCTGAATGTGTGTAAGCAAGAACGTTTTGTCATATCCCAAACACGAATACTCTTATCCTCAGAATTTGAAAGAATTAAGTCTTGTCTAGGGTGGAATAAGACACAAGAAACGTTGTTGTAATGTCCACGACAAGTATCAACCTCCCACGCTTTAGCGTCATTCATTCTCCACATTTTAATCTGACGATCGTCGGCTCCAGAAACAATTAAGGGTAATGTGGGGTGGAAAGACGCCCAATTAACACCACGATCGTGTCCTTCGAGGACATGTTTTACAACAGCATCGGCTTGGCCAAACAAATCTGTTGCTCCAGGATTTTTCAAATGATCTTCCAGGCCTCCTGGACCAGGAGCCACATTTTTCTTTCTCAAACCAGATATATCCCATACCCTGACCGTTTGATCTAAAGAAGCTGATACTATTATGTCTTCAGTAGGATGGAACTGTGCACACATTACATAGTGATTATGTCCAGTTAATACACAAATGCAAGTGCGGCTCTGCCAGTTCCAAATACGGATTGTTTGATCATCTGATGCACTTAAGATCCATGGGTATTCTTGATGAAATTCAATTGTTCTGATATAATCTAAGTGGCCTAATAAAGTAAAGATACATCTACGCTGTTTATAATTCCATACTTTAATTTTGTAATCATCACCACCAGATACAAACAATGGTTGTTGATTATGGAAGCAGATTCCACGAACAGGACCATCGTGCTCATCAAATTTGTCTAATAGGGTACACATACGATAGTCCCATAATTGTATAACACCATTATGTAAACTGTAAAAAAGGATTTATGTTATACTTTTTCATAATTATTTTATTTTATTTGCAGTGAGCACTTGATTAGCAACATTTTATTTTAATAATAATAATTTATATAATAATGCAAGTTAAAAAAAATTATCAGAATATTGAGACTTTCACAGCCTGATATTGTATAGTTGTTACTGTTAAGGATTATGAGTGTAAATTGTGTCCTTTTAAGAGAAATGATTCCAACTTAAAATCTTTGTTTTCTTATCATTCATTCAAAACATAAAATAAAAATTTATTTCATGGATAATATAAAGAACAGCAAAGACATATTAAAGTAAAAATTAAGAATTTGTATGTTATATACCTGGCAAGAACCCAGGGGCGTTTCGGATGAAAAGAAAGCCCTTTGACACGGGCAGATTTTGTCTCAAATTTCGTCAACATGTTTTATTCAGTGTCAAATAAAGTAATGTTTTTAAGCAAACATCCTCTATCCCTAACCTTAGAAAATTTGACACGACTGAAGACACGTCACTGCTGCCACGAAGTACAGTATCTCAAGAGATATTCACCTGCAGAGTGCAGTTTGAACGACACAACTAGAGAAAGATCATTTAATCGTTTCAGGTTTCGTTACATGTAAGTAAAATTTGGAATATATTTTAGTGGACACTTTATTTTATTTATAAATATCTTCGTGAAATTTTAATAGTATACTTTTATTTTATCTTTGATTCATAGTTGACTGATAATCAATGATAGTTTAACAATAGAGAATATACATATACAAACATATCTTATGCACCGAATAGGAATTTTCGGAAGGATTAAGACAGTTTTTGATTTATTTTTAATTTCATATAAGTCCCTCCATAAATGACATAAATTTCTCTTTGATACGGTCTTTTTATAGAATAAAATGAGAATTATATAAGTTGTAATAGATTAAAATTGTACTTCGTATAAATATTATTTTTTTGGAATCCAAAAGAACTATGTGCCAGTTTTGGATTGGTTTAAAATGTAGCACGCAAGCTAGGACCCGCGCATGCTCATTTACAAACCACTGTTTTGTCGTCTGTTTTTTAAAATGTAGCACGCAAGCTAGGACCCGCGCATGCTCATTTACAAACCACTGTTTTGTCGTCTGGTCTTTGCTGTCAGCCTAGAAAAATCTCTGATCTCTTCACTTACTTTGCGAATATTTTTGAAATTCTGTATATGATTATGATTTTGTATGAAGCATTGTAAAACAAACGATTCAAAGTTTTGATTTCTTTCCCTTCTTAAAGTAAAGTAAACATCTTCAATTATAGTTTTCAAGTATATACATGTTGACGTAGGACAGTGGCCGGTACATTCGAGTGGAATAATGCGAAAAACTATTGATGTTACTTTTCTTCATTTGTTAAGTTTATTCATCTTGCTTTACATAACTGTTTCGGTGGAGTGTAACGAAAAACCATCGAGTGAAGAACTCAAAGCACAACAATTTCCATCCTGTGCAGCTTGTAAGGTCTTGATAAATAGTTTTAAAAAGGTGAGTTTTTTATTTTATGTGTGTCATGAATGGAAAATAAGTTATACCTGAAAATATAGTCCTTAAAAATATACTATTTATAAAGTATTTTATGCATATTACTATTTTAAAAGTAGGAATGCATCAAAATAGAGTGATAAGTATGAAAATAAAATTGGTACAAAAATATTTGTTATATGATCTTACTTTCATTTAATTGTCTCCACTACATATTTATTCCATAATATACTAATGAAATTTTTGTTATCTAGGGTATAGAAAGGACTAAGCGTGAAAAATTTGATGGAGGCGACAGTGCATGGGAAGAAGATAAATTGGGTTCATATTCAAAAAGTGAAACTAGATTAATAGAAATACAAGAACACTTATGTAAAGAAGTAGAACGTGGTGAGACTCAATGTCATGCCTTAGCCGAAGATTTAGAGAGCAAGATAGAAGATTGGTGGTTTAATCGTCAAGAATCAAATCCAGATTTATTTGTTTACATATGTATTCAACAAACAGAACGGTGCTGTCCAAACGATCATTTTGGACCACAGTGTGTACCATGTCCAGGTTTTCCAGATAAAATTTGTAACAATAATGGTAAATGTAAGGGAGCAGGCACTAGAAAAGGAAATGGTGGATGCTTCTGTGATAGAGGCTATCAAGGAGACAGTTGTTCTGAGTGTGCAATTGGATTCTATGAATCCTATAAAGATGAGAATAAACTTCTTTGTTCTCACTGTCATGCTGCTTGTGATGGTGCTTGCAAAGGAGCAGGGCCAAAGAATTGTGAGAAATGTATGGAAGGATGGCATATGATAGATAATGAAGGGTGTTCTGACATTGATGAATGTATGAAAAGCGATGAATATTGTCCTGGCAATCAGTTTTGTATTAATAAGGAAGGAGGCTACTCATGCTTAAGTAAATTATAAGAAATGTATATTATATGTAGTTAACTTGAGAGGTAAACTTTGATACTAATTGTTTGACTTAATTCAGGTTGTGACAAAGCCTGTAGTGGTTGTACAGGTGATGGTCCAGATATGTGTATAAAATGTGCTGAAGAATACCATAAAAAAGATAATTTATGTATAAGTAAGTTTTATGATTGATTTAAGACAAAGTTATTTCTGTATTTAGTAGAGGGTAATATTTATATTGATGTAATATAAATTTATTTATTTTAGACTCGGATCTTCTGGGACGTAAAAAACAAGAGAATATGGCTAGATATGCTACGTATTTTGGTCTTTGTATAGCAACTTGCATTATCTTCCAACGAAATATTTATATAGCAAGTGTAATAGGTTTATTAGTTGGTGTATACATATCAGTTTCTGAGTATATGATAGCTAATAGTAACCTTCAAGATACAACACCAAAATTGGATATCCTAGGACCAGTGTAAATCAAGACATAGTATACCAAAATATTATATCATTGTACAATTCATTCTGAGAATTCTTTTCTTGAATAAAAAGTGTATAATGTATAATGCCAATTAATAATACATTGTAGATTAAACATCATTGTTTTAATCTATATATCATTATAATCATTATCTTCTACTTTGAAGAATTTTGTATTAAAAAACATTTAAAAATTTCTAATTTAAAAAATGATTGTAAAAATTTGTGGGATGCATATACAAAACATAGAATACTATTAAAATAGTATTCTTAAAATAGTATTCTTCAGTAATTAAAAATGTTTATATCACTGTGTTCATTGCGTTTGTTGATTTTTTATACATAAATAAAAGTATTAACTTAAGTATTTCAAGTACATGAAGTCTATGAGATATAAACTTTAGAATAACGCAAATGATGAAGTTGTAAACAATATTACTAACATAAACAGTATTTAATACCAGGTAAATAATAGCTATTATTGCATAAGTTAAAACCATTATAGTTAAATAAATAATTCTAACATATATTGACGTAAATTTATAATTTTAGTACATATACATATACATACAATTTTATTGCTGCAGGATACAGATCCTGTTACATATTGGTCATGTATTACTTTCAATCAGTTTCACTAGATGGCGTCAAGGATGAAGAGTTTCTCGCAACACTGTGTAGTTCCTGTAAGTATATATAACCGTAAGGAGGAACGAAACAATGCAATATTCAATATCATATCCATATTATTATTTTTGGAGGAAGCTTAGCACTGTCAGAGCTACATAAATTGATTATAAAAAGAAATTAACGCTTACAAATAATTCCTATAATTGTTTATATTTGTTTTATATCTTACATCTATAAACAGTTTTAATTCGTAGTTATAATTCTGTAGTTTTTAATTTAAATAGAATTTTATTTCTTCAGACGGAATATGTTTATTCCTACAAGTGTAAAAAAGTTTGAGATGAATAATTTAAGCTTATACCAAATTCACACTACCGGTCACAGACACGGTCAGATGTTCAAATCACGATCATTTAGAATTTAGATTACGTAATGATGATATGTACATATTATATTTCTCTCATTGGTTTACGTGCATATGAGTGATAAAGACTGTTGCCACCGTGACCGCTAGTGTGAATCTGGCCCTATGGTGATCACTTATTTATATTTTACAACTGAATCATGTGAAATATTTGATTTATGATTCTTGTTGATAATATAGATTTAAATATAAACAATGAAATCCTACGATTCAATAGTGTTAGTGTACGATAAATATTGATAGATGAGTAAACAATATTTTTAATAGTAATTCATTTATAAAGGTCATTCCATTTCAAATCGATCACTTCTTGGCTCATTGTTAGTGTCAATGTCGGGGTGGTGAAAAAGCCGCTGCACAAAATAATTGTCCATCCCATTCCTGTCTCCTACACTACGAAAACAGATAATTACAGTAAAGTCTTTCTAGTAAAATTAGCATTAAAGTAATTTGTTCCAAGAGAATCCTACGTTGTAACTTCGACAGTCTTGCAAAGGTACATTTAAAGTGTTGTGTAGAGACGGGTGATGTAGTCTTGTACAGAAATTTGACTAATATCTTTATTCAAACCGAAGACGACAAGCAAATATGCACTAAAATTGTCCGATAAGCTGCTACTAACTAAAAAAGTAAACAATAAAGAAGTAAAAACCCCAGCACAAAAGTTGATACATAATATTCAGAAACTGAAAAAAAAAATAAAAACCATAAATTTCAGTAATCTCTCCACCACAAACCATTTCTCTAAATAACTCAAGATCTCCAACAAGGAATAAATTCTCCTAAATTACAAAAAATAGTATTATCATTACGCACATACTCCCACGCCCGTTTCACACAATTAACAATAGACATTTGCAATCACACAGTGTCCACGAGTCCCTAAATTCCAACCAATTCTACTCAAGCATTTCCTATAATATTCAAACCCGGTGATTCGCCGGTCACTGCAAGAGTTCCACACCAGAATGTCTCTCGAACCAAGCGTCCACATCTGCAAAAGTGAGCACCGCCCTGTTATCCTAGACAACTCTCAGCACTGACACATCCTCCGGTGTACACACCGATCAAACCTCGAACAGAAAAAAACCTCCAATACATCAATACATTCAAAGAGTCCATGTACGACGATCCTTCCACAAGTTCCCCGAGACCATAACCAATTACCACCCCCACAACGCATAAGTAATGCACTTCCTACCTCAACAGAGCACCACAGTACGTAGGACTATCTCTCATTTCATCTCCCAGACTCCAAACACGAAGCATGTAATTCACCTCAGTCAAAAACACCGTTTCATCCATGGAAATCGACAAATCCCATTGACTTCGACTATCAAGTAGACATTGCAAGACAAACGTGACACGGTCCTCGTCATGTCTTTACAACGTGTCAGTTTTACGCACAGTTCGACGGGAAGGAAACCGATGTCCCGTAATCTATGACGAATAGTAATCGTATGAACCGATGCACTGAGATTCGCGGCAATGTCAACTGAAGTCTCGAAAGCATTCAGTTCCGCTTCCTGGATAGTGCCAAGGTTTTCATCGGAAGTCGCACGACTTCTTCAGCTGTTTCCTCGGTGTCGGTCTTGTATCCCGTCTGGGCCATTTAAAATGAATTCTTTAGTATATCTTCTTACTATCTTTTCAATGCAGTCTTTGGATGTTGCAGTTCGCAGGCAATTCTGTCCTCGCTGGTGGTGAGCAACAGTTTGGCCCTTTGAAAATTCTGGGAGAGTACGAATCGTTCTTTGATGCAGTCTGTGTATCGATCATAACTCGCAGGTGTAATAGTTTCATCGATCTTACGGTACATCGAGCTTTATTTTGGGAGGGTTCCTTGGAAGGATTGTCTTTATTAAACGTTAAGATGTGAAGTTCTGCTGTATGTGGGTGAAAGGAAAGCTTTCTGATGCGTCTCGCGCGAATAGACTCCTGAAAGACCACTCGGATCGAGGTACAGAATATTGTTTAACGGTTAACTGGTTTTTTCTTATTTGATTTTATTGTTACTGGTAGCATCTTGTGCTTACCTTGGAGAATAATTTAGACGCTTCTGCTAGTGAGAAAGAAGAAACGTATATTGAAGTGTGGAAATTCGTATTAGGAGGATATGCTTCGCGGTTCGTTTCAGACTGCGTGTGAAGTATAAAATGTGATCGTATTTATACAGTGCGTTTCGTGAATATATCAAGTCCACGTGAAACTCATTTTATTTCGATTAGGACGTTTATTAACTTGTATTTTGTAATTTATTGGGTTGTCATTATTTCGGACGATTTGAAACATTCTTTTTCTTATACTGTTAATGTCGTTTTTTATATTTTCCTTGATATAGTCGTACGTTTATATAATCGTCATTTTTAGTGCATTCACGGTTTGAAGTAAATGATTATTAGAACATGTACGTTGTATTAAGATGCTCCATACATTGTCAATGGGATTTATATCTGGGGAACGCGTGAAGTTGTCGAAAGGATACGGTATCGCTAGTCTGTGAGAAGCACGTATAATTACTTCATATTGGCGATTTATTAACTACACAGTTATAAGTTGAATAAATATCTAGTATACATATTTTTTAGTTCTTTGAAATGGTTTTAGTCGCTGACCGCTAGATGGCCGAATGCACTTTTACTTTCTCACAAGCAAAAATGCATTCGCATAATATATGTATACCAATGCAGCGTGGGAAATCTATGCAATACTCAAAATATGAAACATTTCCATATTTAATTTTTGTGGTCGTTTGTCATAACAACAGGCATTTGGTTAACATCAATCATAATACATACTTTCTTTAAACACTTTCAGGTAAAAAAGCGTTTCTGTTACCGAAATTAATATTATTCCGAATTTCGTGAAGCAGTGATAAGTATGAATTTGTATCAGTTTCTGTTTGTACTTGATTCGTGGTGCTATACAATCGACATTGATGCACGAGTAAAATGCAGTTAGTGTATCTATTTTATCTACTTGCACAAACACATCAATACACATTTGTTATTAATCAAAGGAAGTCTTCATGTTCCAGTACAAGTTGTTCTGATGTTTATAATGTCATTGTTAAATTAGTTTACCGTGTAATCTTTGAATGCATTCAGTGATTGATAGAAAGAACGTGAAGATTCATGATAACACTAGCGAAAACCAATAAGTTGCAGCCTCAATACATTTATTCCCTCGATTTTACCGGTAAAGCATTTAAACAAATCCAAGAAGTAAATAGCATCCGAGCAACCGCGTCAAATTTACGATGACGATCCAGCGCACGTAACATTAGACGATTCACCGCTAGATTCTTTAAAACCAGAAAATTCATTCGCTGTTTCGTTTCAAGATATCGTCTCATTGCTGCTCCCTCATTCTCAGATAATCCATATAAAACTAGACAGAGAGAAAAGGTCGTAGTCACAATAGATTCGGTATTCAAGCACCAGTCGCACAACAGGAAACGCATCGTAAATTAACAACTGAAAAAAATTATCGATGCAGTTCTAAACGTCGAAGGAACGAAAGCTTGAATTTAACAGATTTTCCTGGGGAGGATGTGGAAAATGGAAATGAAACACAGTGTCTGTTCCAGGGGGAGGTTTGTATGGTTCTCGGTAAGTTTGACGATAGGGTGAAATGTCTGGAGCGCGTGAGATGGAATCGAGGGGGTTGTAGGGTTGGAACTGAAGACCATTTTAGAGGAATCCGTGTGTGTTCCTTGCATCAGAAAAATAGTGTTAGTTGGTTTAATTCTTGTTGGGTTTTGGTTTTATTTAACAAGGTGCGGCGGAATCAAGGGTCTTCGTTTTGAAACCTTGGAAGGGATGCAGGTATTAGTGAGCCGGGTGGCGCATAGAGGGCCATTGGGATTAATTAGTTTCTCGAAAGCAGAATTTCACGTTCTCTGTATTATATGCAGTAAGTGCAGACAAAATCATAGCAATACTCTGTGTAACATATCCATATATTTTATATAATTTTTGGCCGTGAGGAGATGGTTTTCCGTCCCAAAATGAAATTCAAACAAAATCTAGTACCATGTACATAGTTATCTATATACACTATGTATGTTATGTAATATTTAATTATAAATTGTTACATGTTTTACTTAAAGGTATCGTTTTTAATTAATATGCCGATATTTGTGTACGTATTTTGTGGTAAAAATATTGCAAGATTTTATTGTCAGTGAATATAACAGAGTCACTTCCTTTCAGTTGAATGCACTTGGTTTATTAGGAAGTGTTGTTTTTACTGAGAACAAATAAATCCTTTATGTATATTTGTGAATAGTATTTTTTAGTATAAATTTAGATTTCTATAACGTCAATAAATGAATTATAATGAACCAACATATTTCGTAGTTTGAACGTAATATTATTTATGTATGGTTAGTACTATCAAGTTGTATAACGTATTTCAACAACCTATATACACCATGTATTGCAAATAATTTTTAACAGATTACACACAGGCGTACATGTATGTATTTTAAAACGAAATAAAAATTTCGATTCTTACAGTATTTTTTGTTCTCAAAATTTTGAAATAAGTAAAGATCATTCTTTTAGTGTCGTTTCACATTTTTTCCTACATAGACTGTTAGAAAAAACGAAATCGAAAGAGAGGGTTCGTCTCCACGTACCCCCTGCCCTGAACCCCCAGAGATTGCCGGCACCTGGACCAAAAACCGTTCACCCTTCCCAACTTTTTAGTTCCCCCTTTCCTCTGTTCAAAGGTCCGCGTTCGTAACTTTACCCTCCGCGTCGCTCGAAGGGTTGTTTTAAATAATAATAACGCAACCCCGATCAGATGAAGGAACGCTATGCGTGTCAGAGTTCAGTACGTTGCTGGTATAAGACCCGTGCTGTTCTCTACAACATCGACGCGGTGATATCGTAGAAGCAGTGTTGCAATTACCTTTCTCAAGTTTTAGTAGTAAATTTTTAATCCACGACAAACCTTTACGTAAAAAAGTTTATAATTGTTTTCCGTTCTCTTAACGATACGCGTTTTAATCAAGTGTTCAGTGCTGAGAATAATAATCAGAGTGGAATTAAATATTGAACGCCATCGAGTGTTACTTCAAATGTACTGTTGAATTATAAATTATTCAGTTTATGATTTCTGCGTAAGTAAACTTTCTACGGGCTTCTAAATTTAAAGTAAATGTAATCATCATCTTGTTTTTATAATAATTGAGGTAAAATATCGTTAATTTGCAATTGATTGCTACTTAAATACCGATTGGGTGAGTAATACTGCCTAATTATAAATATTAAACAATCTGTGTATGTAAGAAATTTGATGATTAGCCTTGCTATTAACTCTTTTATTTACAAAATACAGAATACAGACAGGATGAATAATGCAATATTTTATTCGTCTATGGAAAGCTTTGAAATAAAATAATTAGAATATTTAATACACACAAGTTAAATGAAAAAGGTACGTGATTGTTGTTAAAAATTAAAATGGGATATTTATTTAAAATAAATATAACGTAGTCTGTCGTTTCTAACATAAAAATCAAGAGATGTTAAAGGATGACGTGTTCAACCCAGTCGTTGGCCCGGCACATGTGACGATACAAAAAAAATGCAGCGTGTTAGGTTTAAAAAAGGCAGCGGGTTGCCCATAGACGGCTTCAGAAAAGGGGGTTACTTAGATTTTTAGGGGTTACGTTTTACCCTAACCGTGTCATCCCTTCTATTCAACGCGGTCGTTCTTCAAAAATGTGCTAGAGTGAGTTTCCCGAACAGAAGGATACATCAGTATCACAAAAATTCTCCACATTTTTCCAGTCTCAATATTTTCAAGCTACTATACAATAAATAAAGAATAAACATTCTTTTAGAATACATATTTCATTCTTCTTTTTATTTTAGCATAATAAAAAACAACATTTAATAATCACAAAACTGTATATTGGAAATGGAAATAATCTTGAAATTGTTTATGATAAATCTGTAATATCACACAATTATATTTTGTCAATTGTCCAATGAATTTTTTAAATTGCCAGTTTAATTGTTTCTGTACGCAATAATTGTTACGATTTAAAAATAACAAAATTAGTTATTGAAATATTGCTAATTAATTGATACGTCTAGTTGATCCTGAAATTGGCCTATCGGTTCAAATGTCGGCACAATATGGTGACTGACCGCTATTGTAACGCGCCATTTTCTTATTCGAACAGTCATCGAAAATCCTGACAGAAGGTCGGAAGTGGCCAGGGGTTGCTAGGACAATATACTGATCTCTGGAAACGGATTCGAGGGGGTGCGCGCAAGCATCGCCTTTTATCCTCCTAGTCCGACAGCCCATTGGTCAGATCAGGCTCTGTCCCTGGTCAGAACTATCGATTATTTGCTGCCGATTTCCAAAGGCTACCTGCAGGATAATTTTCACAATGTGGCTGGAGGTGTGGTCTGTTCTGCGATCGAGCAACACCTACGAGATCATCGTCCAATCCATGCAAATCACTTGATTTACTGGTTCATCCTAAAGTACCCTATCATAGTACAGTTTTTATTATTTATTCATTTTTATTGCTGTAGAATTAATTTTCTTATACATAGTATGTATTAAGATATATAATTATTTATGTATTTTATTATTTACATTTTATAATTTTTATTTTTTAATATCTGATGTTTGTTAAAATAATTTAACAAACAGGAATAATTTTACATATATGTACCTTATGAAATAATAAGGTTTGAAATATGGACGATACAGAAATTTAAGGTTGACTTACTTTTGTGCTAGCGATTCTGGAAGATTTAATATTGAGGGGATTAGTTGTTTCTTTAGTGCATCGTTTTGTATTTCTTAAACGATATTCATTATGAATGAGAGATAGTTTTGTATTCAATTTGTATTCTATCTTGTTCATAATTAGAGTGATATTGGCATTAGTTTTAGAAAAATCTGTGTATTGTAAGAAATAATATAAGGACTGCCTATTGAAATAGAAAAATAATGTTTTTAAAATTTAGTACTATTGGAATGGAGAATTGAGTTTCTTCAAGCATTTAATTAAATTTGAATTATCCTTTGTGCACTGTTAACTTGACGCAAAACGGAACTAATTTTCAATAGATTTCTAGCATTGAAAAGTGTATAGGTATACTCTTCTGTTCTCCAGATATACCTACGTGTAATAGCCATATATTTTAGAAAATGTTTTAGAAACGAGATCCTTTCTATTAACCCACTTTTTCCTTTTCAAAATACAGTCCTGCAATTCCATATGAAAATGTTTCACTTTCCATATAGTGAAACAAACAGAGTCCTCTTCGAGTATCATTTCCCAGCATCTCTTTGATGTTTTATAGAACACGGTGAAAAATTAAAAATCTCAAAAAAATTAATATGTTTCAACCGCAAACAAAGGGTATATGTGGCTTGATGGACGCACGGAAAAATTAGAGTGTCCATCAAACGTTTGGAAACCTCATCACAAGGTACATCTTCTGTTAGGTGTTCGCCGCAGATAAATCATTTCATTGTTCTCCTTTTTTTTTGTCAACTCCATGGAAACGATATCAAAAGTATCGAACGTGTCCTGTTGACACAGTTTCTAATAATAAAAGGGGCCCAAAAACTGGCCAAAGTCCGTTCATTCATCGTGGAACAAATCCTTTTGGATGTTCGTCCGGTGTCTGCTCAGTTGACCGTGAAAATCATGGTGAAAAAAAAACTGAAGAAACGCGTTTGCTCCTCAGAACAATTTAACGAATACCGTTGCGGTGAACAGAGAAATTTCATGGAGAAAGTAACTCTGGATCGGTTCGGAGAAAATGTGACTTTATTGTTACTGCTTCGGAACGAGGCGGAAAAAGCGGTTTCTGCAAACGTAAAAGTGAATTTTTAATGAACTTTAGGTGCACTTACAAATATATAGCCAATTTAGAAATCTGAAAGCGTGTCGGAGTGGACAAACAGATACATATTACGGTAACTATTTAGTGATCACATTAACCAGACAATACTACCATTCACTATAATAACAACAATAGTAATAAAGTAAGACAATAATAATGGTAATAAATCTCCACTCCTATAGAAGATGGTGGATTGTTATTTCCTTGTTACAGTAGTTGCACTAGGGAAGTTCAATTCATTCGCAATTTTGCTAATATAAAACAATACAAAATAATAAAAATAATATAAAAAGAGTCTTTTAAGACATTTCACATACTAAACTACCTAAAATCTTATACTGAAAGAATCATACTGTTAAAAATAATTGAAGAATCTTTGAGAAAAAAAGTAACGGTCATCATTGACGCCATTTTGTCCGGGTAATTGCGTCGGGACGCCTGTGGAAGTGTGGACCCGCGATACCCACGCGCGCGTGTGCTGCGTGCACGAGGAGGGTGAAGACGCGTGTGGGGGCGTGCGGTCACGTGACGTCGGGGAAACGTAACTGGATTGGCTGGTCGATGCCCGATGACGCAATAAACCTGACGACGCGCGGACTGCCAGGACGAGTGGAACTGATCGACGACAGTCTGACGAACGTATCCACCCACTCGCTCACACGCGTGATGGACGTGTAGTAACTATCAGGACACACCGGAAATGTTTTTTTTTTTAAATACCGGTCCCATGTTCTCGCTTTCCTGGCGATCCTGATTGATAAATAGATTCTGGACGCTTGTGGAAACTTTTGCTTTTGTTGTTATCATTTCATGGAAATTGGGAAATATTTGTCAAAGTTGGCAAGTCCAGTTTTCCAGAATATTAATTTTATTTGTTATATATGTTAATAGAACTGAGTAGATATCGAGCGTATGAAGGTAGAACATTTAATATAGACTTTAGTCTTCAAAACAGAAAAATTCATTTTAATTATTCTTATAAATAGTGTAAATATACGTTCTAATTGTACATGAACATTTGATATAGTATATGTTACATTTCTGCAAACATTGTAATCATTGGTCAAAGTATATTAGGAAATCAATTTCACAATAAATGTTCGTATACACCAATAAATTACACATATTTTTATTAGCTTATCTGTACAATTTCTAAATAGGTTAGTTGAAGGCAGTATCTTCGAACATACGTCATCCTACGTTCCTATCTAATAAAAAACTGAAGCACAGAATTAATTCAGTGACCCGATATCCTACTACATATTACACAGTATGTATCTAACTATTCCAGTATAAATATTCATAAACGTTCCCATTATACGGGGTCACTAAAAATGTTTGCCACCACCTAGATAAGAATTGCTCGACCAGAGTCATATAAACAACCTTTTACCCTGCCATCATGATACACAAAAAATTCCAATACACAGAATTAATTAAAAAATTCAATATCTCAAGGACAAAAAAGAAACAAAAATTCGTATTTATATTTACAATGCAAGATTAAGAAGCTTGACTCACAGAGTAGATAGACAATTTCGTTCAAAAATTGCCAATAAACCGCGCCCGCTATCGAACATTACATTTAGCGATTCGACTGCTCCGATTCGTCACTCCAGAATCAAACGCTTATCTCGATCACTTGTGACAAACCGTGGTCACGTATCCCCGAGTTTAATCTTCGTGCAAATTGATAGACTATCGACGTGGTGTCGTGTGATTTAAAAGAAACGAAAATAAAGAAAACGAAAAGAAGCATAAAGGGTCTTTGTAGTGGGGGTAAACGAACCGCAAGAGAAAGATCGAGCACGGGTGTTCCAGCATTCCGTCACGGGCGCTCGTGATCGACGGAAGTATTGTGCCGGCACGTGAGAGGGATCCCCGTCGGGAATGGATCGAAAAAAAGGATCGATCGGGAACGAGATCGCCCGAGAACGATCGAATCGCGTGTCCTGGACGTAGACTGGTGTTCGTCTTCGAGGAAAAACCATCGTCGGCAGTCCATTGGGTACATGAAGTGCAGCGTCCTAACCTCAATCGATGCTTTTTGAACATGACAGGAAGCACGGGGGCTCCGGAAGATATTTCAGGTATTTGAAATTTAATAATAATTATTAGTGAAACATTCAGAGAATTTTTCATAGGAATTATTGTAGTTTTAATGGATACTTTTCTGTGGAATTTGTTAATGGTAGGTAGTACTTACGAGGGATATTTTTGTGGGGGGAAATTGTATTTTTTTTCGTATTTTCCACTGTAGTGGTTTTGGTAGCGTTTAGAATTAACCTTCAAAAACGTGAATTTATGTGACTCAGAGGAGAATAAGTAAAATGTCGATTATAATATAAGGAATGTTGGTGCTAAAATATTGCTATTATCAGAGGAGTAATTTTGTATTAATGTAGCGTTTGAATGAATTCGGGAAAGGTAATAGTTTTAAACGTAAATATTTAATGTTAGTTTCTATTGGATTTATCAGTATTTATTGAGGTTACGAACGTATAATCTCAAGGTCACAAAGTGTCATAGAGGGTCAAAGGGAAGATACCGTTTTATTAACTTTCATAAATATTTCTTTATAATTTGAAGAAAAATACACCTATCAAAATTAACAGATCTTAGAATTACTATTGGAAACTTGTATTTATAGAAACATTCATTTAAAATTCTAATAAGTTCCGTTCAAAATTAACTTTATTAATGATAATAATTATACTCTTCAACACACCAATACTCTGTTAAAATTTCCAAGTAACATTAATTGCAAGTAATAAGCATTCTAAAGAAGTGTAATAATAATAATTAGTCTACGGATGTTTACGCGAATACAGTTTTCAAGAATAATTTTTTCATTATATGAATCTTTAAATAAATTAAATATAAAATTCAAATTTTGTTGTGTATTAAACCCACACTATTTTTCGTCCAAGATATGTCGTATGTTCCCCAGACACGATAAGCCCCAATTATTTTGGGTATACATTGTACACATTAGGTCTCCTATAATTCCCCAGTAAAATTTCGTTTCTCGCCCCATGGTCCCCGTGCAAATTTTCGATACAAATAAAGATAACGATAATGCTGTATTTAATAGTCGTTGCGTTGACTAATTAAGTTCGTGGTACCCGTCGACTCGAAATTCTTTTCTTTTTTTTCCATATTAATTACCTACCGGTCATATAATTCGACAGGAAGCTGACCTGGCGAGAACCTCTCATTTCTTATTTTCACCCGAAAAGAAAAGGGGAAGCAGAATGGGGGGAAAAATGAATAAAGCGAAAAGAACCGGAACGAAGGCCAAAAAAAAAAAAAAGAAAGAAAGAACGAAGCTTGCAGAGAAGCGCGTTGCATAAATTGAATTTCGCACGAGATACCAAGACGCATAATTATTCTTCGTGGCCGTATGCTCGCCTCTGTCAGCGTACTTCTTAATTGACGTTAACAGGTTTCCTTCCTGCATGAATATCTTTTCCCATCCAGATCGGTATTATGCGATAAAGAATCTTCCTTTCTTTCTCCTTTCTTGCGTTCTTCGTTTTTCTTTTCGTTTTTTCTTCTTGTTATTCTTTTCTTTTTCTTCAACGGCGATGACGTCACTAGACCGAGTATAACGACCCTCGGTACATGGCTCATGTATTATCATGTTATTATAATTGAACCGTGCTTTCGGCTCACTAATTGAGAGCATAATTAATTAGGGGACGGACTAACCGCCGCCGATTCGGAATAACCGTTTCGAATTGTTTGCTGTGTATCCCCGTGTCGCGTTAATAGATCCGAGCTCCGGTCTAGAATTAACCGGGGAGTATCTGTTAGATATAATTGCATTTGAAATGCAACACTGTTGAACGGAGTTGATGTAAACCGAGCGATAATCGTGAGGTTTCTGGAGAACCGTTTACGTTATTTATTACTTTTCCGTATCGGGGATTGTATCGTGTATGCCTTACAAATTGTCTTTGGTTAACAACCCGTGGGGTGTGTAGGAAAAATAGTTGCAGAGTTGAGAATTAATCGGGTCGTTCGTGGGATGCATGAATCAGATTAGAGACTTCGTAACCGTTTCTGTGGCTATAGAAAATAGAATTGGTGTACTATGAATTTTGTATCTGCTTTATTGTGTTGCATTCCAATATACAGAGCTAGTAAAAATTGTAACTTTTTATCAACAATGGTATCGAGAACTCAGTTTTTACAATTAAATGTAATTGGTTGTGACCCATGTTTTTTAGTAATAATAATAAGACTTCTACTGCCTGTAAGAGTAGGATGAAATTTAGATAAGATGTAGAAAATATTATTATAGGTTGGTGCAAAAGATTCATCGTGTGTTTAAAATACAGTGGAATATAATAAGCATAAAATTTCAGAGTAATTTGGATTATTTGAACTTAGTTCACAATGTATACTGTTCATGTTTCGCTAAAAAGTTTCGAAATGGAATACATTAAATGAATTAAATATGCTAAAAAAGATTTAAAGAGAACTTTGAATCTCTTGAGTCCACAAGCTTGAATATTTCATTTGAAGGGTAAGGGGAAGAAACGGGAATGTCTATTTTTAATAATTTTACGGTATACATAAGACGAAATTTGTTGATGGCACCTGATACTACAGAATTATCGAATCACAAAGGGGTATAAAGTAGAAATGCTCACGTAAGATAACATTTATAAGTTAAAAATATAGTGTATTGATTAATCCTTTGGTCGCTAAAATCAATACAGTTACGAAAGGCTTATATACACCCGCCTAATAAATTTCGCTTAGTATAAGACATTTATTGTTTGGCTAGATTGATAGAATATAATACAGTGTGCCTCTGTAATGGATCTTCGATTCAGAGAAAATCGAATTTCAAAGCTCAACAAATTGCAGCGTCAGCATTTGAGTAATGGGCCGCAGCCTAAGGGTTGTAACAGAGGTAGACTAAAGTATTAAAAATTGATTTTCTCTATAAAGCTGTTTCATAACATTCTTCATTTTCCCCTTACCCTTTATTTTGAACATCTGCCATTTTTTAATTCCTTTTTCGACAATACATAATAGGATCTTCACGTCTAATTTGAAACATACCAAATCGTCCATGCAAAGCTACATAAAAAACCCTTTTTACTTTAATTTTCATATCTTACATTTTATTTTCAAAATTGATTTTCTCAATAAAGCTGCTCCATAACATTCTTCATTTTCCCCTTACCCTTCATTTTGAACATCTGCCATTTTTTAATTCCTTTTTCGACAATACATAATAGGATCTTCACGTCTAATTTGAAACATACTAAATTCTTCATGCACAGCTAGATAAAGAACCCTTTTTACTTTAATTTTCATATCTCACATTTTATTTTAAAAATTGATTTTCTCAATAGAGTGGTTTCACGACATTCTTCGTTTTCCCCTTACCCTTCATTTTGAACATCTGCCATTTTTTATATTCCTGTTTCGACAATACATAATAGGATCTTCACGTCGAATTTGATATACACCAAATCGTCCATGCACAGTTACACAGAGAACCCTTTTTACTTTAATTTTCATATCCCACATTTTATTACACGATCATATCCACAATTAAAACCACCCGTCAAATAGAAAGCCACAATTTTATCTACATGGTCCGCCGTCGCTAAAAGCCTTCGTGACCACGTGGAAAAAATCGCGAATAAAAACAGGAACTTACATCGCCTATGTAAAGCGTCCCCGTCATTTGTAATCATAAATTATTCCTCGTAAATTACTTATTATCAGAGAAATCTTAAAATAAAGGAAATCACCCTTAGTAAAAAATGGCGGGAAACGACCTTGCGGGTCGACGGTTCTCGCTTTCGAATCAGTAGAAAAATCATCGCTGACGGTTTTACAGCGTGGCGAGAACAGCCAAGTAAGAAGTGGAATCGGTTTTTTTACGGGACGTGAACGGGGAGGGTAGATACGGGTTTTTAGCGGATCGCCGGTACCCGGGAATAATTCGACACGCCCGTGCTTTTTTTCCCTCCCTTCTCCATTCCTTCCCCTTTCTTCCCTGCCGCGCGATTTTTCCCCGTTCCGCTCCATTGTCATCGGCCGCGCTCTGGATCGCTTTCACGAAACGCATTAAAACGATCGTTCTCGCGAAACAGGAATAATTGAAACGCGCGGCGGTAACGGTCGCGATCCTGTCGAACGAAACCACGTGTAACGTGATTGAATTCTATTTATAAACGGGAAGAAGAAGAAGAGAGGAAGACGTGACGAACACCTGAGCTAGGATCACCTGAGTTGGGAGAAAAATTTTGCGGATCTATGATACGTCTCGAGGAATTTGTATTATGGTAGTTGTGTATATTTATTTTTGGAGTTTATGAGGCAATTTTGTAGATCCTGCGACAGAAATTATTTAATAAAATGGGGAACTCTTGAACTACCAAATTGGTAAAAATGATGGATTGCTGATCTCGTATTAAATTATAATAGTGCTTTAACACTGATCTGTCCCTCATTTTTCTAACTTGATAATTCCAACTAATAGAATACTCTGATAGTAGAACGTTCGAATATTAGGGTGTTCACATAATGGGTGTTCGGATATGGGAGGATCTACAGTATTATTATTAGCGTCGGAAGAAATTAATGAAACAATGGTTGATAATCGTTCTATTGTACCGTAGAATTACCTGAACTTCGTTTATTTTAATAACCTCGATTACCTGGACGATGTTGTCTGAGTACATTTAGTTCTTTCAGAGAAAATCTGTTTCACAGTAAAGACTAATATGGAATCTGGGAAATTGGAGGAAGGAAGTAATAAAAAAGAATATTTTTTGATAAATATTCCAAGTCATTACCGAGTCTTTCCTGCTTCAGAAAAATTCTCAGATGTTATCAAACATTACATAGTATACTGAAAAAAATTGGGACAGCGCGATGTAAACTGAATAAAATTACTAAGTTTTTTAATTAACAATAAATTTACATATATAAATATTCTACAATATATTCTTCTGTATCAGATTTTCGCGTGCAAATCGTTATCAGGCCAATTCATGCATCTGAACGTCAGCATTGAATTATCTGAACATCGTATTTTTATTGTATCAAAAAAAATTAATTGAAAGTGAATATTCTTAGAAACAATTACTGAAATCTTAAATTCGTAATATTTGTAAATCAACGCAGTTGTACAAGCAAACCTCTATTTCTCTTAATTTGCAAAGTAATTGAAGGTTTCAGAGGATGAAGGGGTTAAGTACCATTTCTGTGAAAATTGAGTTTTCTTAATACATGAAGGTACTATGTGATGTTCTTTCACATAGTATCTTATTTCACTTTATCCTCTCGTCGAACAAAAAAATACAACAATGTTAAAGAACGTATGTTGTAGAGGGGCAAGTGCAAAAAGAATAACTTTCAAATTCAGTTCACTTCAAACTTACCATTTCTAACCCAGCGCCTTCATGATGAATGCTTTATCCTCTGAAGCATCCACTTCCAAACAGTACAGTAAATCCTCGATGAGTGTTCGAATGCTATTTCATAAACTAATGGCCATATGCGTTTGAAACAAATACAATTTGCTTTAGAATTCCAAACTCTAGCACTGCTATACCGCATTAAAAGTCAGCATTGCACCTGGGGATCACTTTTTGTCAATGCCAAGGAGCCTTCGAATTATCAACAATCTACTAGTACTGCCTTCTCATTTTCCTTCCTTCACCACTAAAAAAAACATCATTTACAACCAAATAAAATTCCTCCACTCTCTCCCACAGTCGTTCTTTCCATCCGATCAAAACACTTTTTTGCCAGTCGCGGTACTCAATTTACAGCCAGGAAGAAAAATTGAAACCCTCCAAGTAGGGTGCGTTATTCGGTGCCCGAGACGAGCGATCTCGCGTTTCATCGATTCCGGGCATTAGTGTTCCGCCAAGTGTGTCGAGAGATTTCGTTCGTTCGAAAGAAAGGGCTCTCCCGTAATTGCCTTTTCGGTTGCATTATCCATTCCCAATACACAGGGGGTACAAAAAAAAAAGAGCAGCAAAGCAGAAAACTGGCGAAGGCGTCTCGCGGAGATCCGCTACGTTCGGCTATGACTCATTGGGTAATAATCGTGTTTACGACGGTGATCGTGGGCCCCGCTAATTTCACCTGACATTTTACGGCCCACCGCTGGCCACGTTTTTCATGTCTGAATTACAAGCTGGACGGTGGGTATACACATACAGGGTGTGTCATTTAACTTGATCACCTCGAATAATGACTTAACGGTACACTTTATGGAAATTCTGAGCCGTGGAACTTAAATGGCATAAAGGGGTACATCTTATAAGATACGTGCCTTTTTTGTGGGCGGAGGACTTTTAGAAATTTCAAGGTCACCTTGATTTTTTTTAACGGAATTACTTATTTTTTTACCGTAGATCAATAGAGTATCATATTCTGGGTAAACATGTGTTGATCTTCATACGTCATAAACCATTTTAATCATATAAAATAATTTTTAATACGTACTTACTATCTGGAAGCTATAGGTCAATGATAGCGAACATACGACGCGCTAAGACATTTTTGGTGACACGCATCGGTGGTTTCGTGGTTCTTGTATTTTTATATTATAAATATAACTCTTATTTACTAGGGCTGAAAATGTCACAAAAATTAGGGATATTTCAATATGTGACACGATACCTTGTTTAAGCCAAATTTTTATCAAATATTGACTCAACGAACTGATCCCCCTCAATTGTAATACAGCGATTTCAGTACAGTGATTATTTTGTAAATATCTCGTTAACTATTAGGTTTAGGACGTATGAAGCTCAACACATTTTTACTCAGAATTTAAAACTTCAACGATCTATGGTACAAAAAATATTTTTGAAATGCTCATTTTTTGAAATGCCTCCGCCCACAAAAAAAGTACGTACTTTATAAGATGTGCCCCTTAATGCCATTTAAGTTCCACGCCTCAAAATTTTCACAAAGTATACCGTTAAGTCATTATTCGAAGTAATCAAGTTAGCTGAGACACCCTGTGTACATTTATCGTACGACATTGTTCGGTATTCCTCGCAACTGGCATCGTAATACTCTCGGGAAATCGGCCGGTAACTGCACTCTCCTGCTCATTTTATTCTTGTAACGGTGAACAGAACAGAGCTCGGGTTAAATAAAAATGTTTTAGTGCGCCTTAAAACTTGTAATATTGGATTCCGTGGTTAGATGATCCCTGCTGTTGTGGAGTTGAATTAGGTTGTACCAATAAGTAATTCACCGTTTTTTTTTTGTGGAATTAAATGTTTACCTTCCTGGAAATCAAGGGGTAATGTGTAGTTCCAACGATATTCTTTCTCTTTCCAGCTGGGAAATGTTTTCAATTAAAAGTGAATGACTATTTTATCGAACAGAAATAGCGGATTATTTATGGGTGCACGTGATGAAATTTGTGGACTGAGGATTTTATACGCTTACATCACGTGCTACTGAGCAAAGACAATAACGTAAATCGATTAAGAGAGTATACTACAGTGGTAATTAAAACAAGAGAAAACTATTATTCTACACAAATTTCGATGAAAATAATGTCCTAAAACTGATTGAAAATGATTTATATGTGTACTGATTCCGTAACTTTTATGGTATCGTAATAGAATAGGAAGTTATTGTTCCATGAATCATGAATTCTGGTCCCATACTTTTGGTTGATAATGTACACCGAGGACGGCTTAAAAAAAGGTCGATACTTGTGAATTTTTTAAGGAGAATCTAGTACACTTTTTTTGTCCTGTTTTTTCTATTGTATTGACAATATATTGAACGAGTTTTACAAATATTTATATAAGAGAATAACCAAAAATGACAGTGTTACAGTCGGGTTTGCGGACCCCTTTTTTGGTAACGATTTGTGGTACCAATCAGGATTTTCATAAGATTCATTTGAAACATAAACTGTGATCATTTTCCTTAAAATATATGAGTAAATCTAGTCCTTAACGTAGCCATTTTTTGATAAATTGATTTTTAACAAAATAGTCGCTGTTTAAAGTTAAAACACTGATTGTTCATTAAAAATTCACTCGATTTTCAGCTTTAAAAAAACTAGGCTTCAAATCAAACCAATTCTACATACAAATACGTTTTTTGTTTAACAAATTAATTCCTTTTTAGTCAATGAATTAAAGTATATCATTTCTGGAACATTAAAATCTTTCATAGAAATCTTGCTTCAGTAAATTAAACGGTTTCTTTTTCAATTTTGTACGTTAATTCATGCACCGATGTTGGTTCATTAATCATTCTGAGAAGGTATTTTCCACTTTGAAAAGAGTTCAAGCTACTTCAACCGAGTATTTGGTAAAAATTCTCCGGTGAATCTTCGCTCCAGCGAAAACTAATTATTCCTCGGCACGAATAAAAAGCGTCCCGCCATCACCGTTACCAGGTTGCTCTGCTAATTCACTCGGTTCGAAGCTTCCTACCTAAAAAGATAAGATTCCTTCCTAGCTACGGTCGTTCTCAACACGATTAAGGAGGTTAAAAAGACCTAAGGTTCTTTCCTTTTTTTTTATCGATCACCTCGAGGCTGCTGCCTCCGCTGACTTGTAACTTCATTATTGATATCGAAAGATTCAAATATTTTTCGACATCGTACAAGCGGATTCCGGTCGATTTTCCATCATAGAATATCTCAAACTTTATAAAAAACTGTTACAGAGCATAGTAATTAACACGTTTATTGTTGAATTTTTACTCTTTGAGCAATATCCTGATAGAATACATCTATTCAGTTTTTTACTGTCGGGAAAATGAATCTTTACATATTACATCGTACATTTATTATGTATTTGAATAATTAATGACTACTAGATTGTGGATTTTATGTATTTAGAGTAAACACGATAATTTAGATTTCAATGAAATAATAATATTAATGAAGTTAAATTAGGTTTCTATTTTATTTCGAATCTGATGGAAACCTTAACAAGTTTCTGTTTAATTCCAGTCTCTGTAAATTAGTCCATAAGAAATTACATTTCCATAAATATCCACAGTGTACATTTTCAACATTGTAGATGTTACTTTTTACAAAATCGAATAATCTCCTGTAATTTAAAAGACGTCGCTCTTGGTGATAACCGTGGCAGTCAGTTTGTTAATTGAGGGCATAATTACTGCATAAAATTTAAGTTTCAGTTAATTGATCGACCTATTGTGTTCAGCACATCAATTTTAATGTGAGCATAATTTTACTCAATAAATCATGATTGTTATCACGGTTCATACGATTACATGAAAAATCGATTAATTCCTATAAATAGTGCTTCACAATCTTTATTGTATTTTGCATGAAGGTATCGATTAAAGATAATATTTATCAATTAATTCATTTTCGATCAATCAAATGTGCAATCTTTAGATGAGATTGTTAGTCCTAATAATAAATTGATTAATTGAGAAATATTATAAGCTTGCAATACCCTTCATTGTAGTAATTAACTCACTGAGACGGTATTAATCAGGACAAACATTCATTTTTCCTATTGGTAGTTTTCCCTAAAGTGTAGGCGGAAATGCCGTGAGCGATTGGTAGCTGTATTATCGAGTGGGCGTGACGAGTTTACTTCCCTCCACAGACAAAGATAACCTCCTATTGTTTGCTTCTATGTATTGTCCCAGGTTTTTTCGGAATTAGCTGCGACGAGTATCAATTACACCAAATCTGGTCACTAGACTGATTACGTTCATGCAAATTTCAATTTTTATTCACTATTTCGTAAAAACCAGAATCAGTGAAAAATTGATCCTATGAGAAAAGCATTTTAATGAAAAAATTGATGGTGCTTATGTTCAAACTATCGATTTTCCATGGAATGACTAATATTGATTAAATCCTCTTATTTTACATTGATATACAGACTTGTGTATATTCCGTGTTAGTTAAAATGAATTTCGAATTTCCTCCTGCAAGAGAAAAATAATAAAGCAAATTAGCAAAAGTTTTTTTCACGCCACTGTACAATACACTACCTAATTTTAAGGGTTCTAAAATTGTCCGCCCCTTCTGTACCAACTGAGCAAATTTGCAAGTACAATTGCTAGATCGCAAATTCCCAATATCTATATCATTCTCGACTACCTCATACCCGATACAGTAAAAGCTTAAATAAACCCAGCATCGACCTGACAGAAGCACCAACAGTATAATCAAATTTCCATTTGATCCGAAGTTTCCATGAACTAATAAAAATTCAATTTCAATCGGGACATCAGCCCGAAACAAATTTTCCCGTCGTCGTCGCCGGGCGAACCGATTCGATTTAGTCTTCAAACGTCGAACTCTTTTTGTCCCCCGGAATCGATCGACCCCCGAAACTTCTCAATCCGTGCCGAACAAAAAACCAGGGCTTCCTTCCTTTTTTCCATCGAAAAAAAGGAACGAACAAAAAAAAAAAAAATAAAGGCGCTTAGCTCCTGCACAGGCTGCACCGCTATCACCACCTGGATCTTATTGTTCTCTCGGCTGGTATTCATCACACAAATTGCTTTCATCGGGCCAAGTGTCGGGTTAGACTGTCGATTCGCGCGGTTTGTTACTTCGTTATGCTTCCTGACGAGTGAGCAAACAAAAAACAAAATAGAGAATGGAACAGAGTCAGCGGCCGATTAGCCCGACAGAAGCGAAATTTTTCGAAGGTACATAACGGTCGAAGGCGACACCGTCACACGTTCCTCTCCTGTTTTTTTCACTCTCTCTCTTTCTCCTGTTCGAAGGGGGGTAAATTGTGTGCCGCAGGGGTGAAAAGCTTCGCGTCATCGGTGTTGCTCGCACTCGCAAGATGGTTCCTCCCGTGGAGAGTAAAAAAAAAAAAAGGGAGCATTACCGTTGCTTATCCCTATCCTGACCTACGGGTTACCATGGTGACGCGCGCCACGGCCAATCCCACCCTTTTACGTTAGGGGAGTCCTCCCAAGGACCACGGGGAAATTTCATTTCTCTCCGATCAAGGGAAAAAAATATATCCAACTGGGGGTTTTTTTTCCCCGTTAGCTTTGTATCCGGGCAATTTTCGGTCTGGGACATCGATTTTTTTTTTCGCACCCCTTTGACTGGTTTGGGAATGCTCTTTCGGTTGTCGAAATTTTAACGTTTATGTTGGGAATTGCAAGTCTTAGAATGTTTATGGAATTATGGTGGTTTAATGCTTCTGAGCTGAAGTTTATTAAGTTGCGATAGGAGATACACAGTATAGCTCGAGGTTCTTGGTTTCCTTTGAAAGTTGCGAGAGAAATAGTTTTGGGTGATTTTAACTCCTTAATTGGGCTGCATGGAACTTCTTTGGAATCTTAAATTCCATTTTATAACTTTGAAATTTTAGATCGTAGCACGTTGGTGCGATTAAAAAGTTATGAACTTTCAGCGACCAGTGCCTAAGCTAAAGTATAGATATTTGTAGCAAAGAATATTTGGAAACTTTAGCTAGTTCATCTTTATAAAAATTTGGAGAATACCTAGTTACTAAGGTATTTAGAAACCTGCAATTGAACTTTAGTAACCCTTCTTAGCAAAATGACATGGATACCTAATTTGTACAAATCACTTCGAATATTTCACATCTTAAAACATTTATGCATTTATGGAGATCCAAATTTGAAGTTCCTAGGCTGAAGTGTACTCATTTGTAACTCAAAATATTTTCAACCCGTAAGTTTACTCATCCTCCTAAAAAATCATGGAAGACAAGTCACAAACATGTCTTCAGTCCTACAATTGAACATTAGGTCACCTTTTATTATTCTTAAAAAATTACATGGAAGCCTAATTTGTAAAATTCAGTTTAAATATTCCAAAAGTTAAAACGTGGATGCATTTATAAAGACCTAAACTTGAAGATTCTAGTCAGAATTATAGGTACTCATTTTTAACAAAAAATATTTACAACCCTTAAGTTTGCTCATCTTTCTCTAAAATTATAGAAGACCAACTCCCTATCACGTCTTCACTCCTACAATTCAGCTTCATGAAACCTATCATTATTCTCAAAAAAACTACATAGGAGCCTGTTTCCTACCATTCACTTTAAATATTTCAAACCTTAAAACGTTTATGCATTTATAAAAGCTTAGACTTGTATCTTCTTTACCAAAGTGTGCTCAGCTGCGGAAACAAATACTGACAACCCCAAGTTTGTTTATCCTTCCTCAAAAATCGCGAAAACTGCGGTCGCTAAAATGTTCCCAGGATTCCACTGGTTCGCCATCCTGCAATTGCAACTCCGGAGGAAACTTTCTAATTAAACCGGCAAACGTTGCGTCCAATCTCATGCAAACTTTACTAGCTTCCTTGGATCTCAGGTCTTCGCGTAAGCCTATCCTGTGACTATGGTCGCGTACTTTGTACTACTTATGCTCGGTTGTAGACCGGTTTGACTTCACACCGATGCACAGTGGTCTGACAACGCAATTTTACTGGCTATTAAAAGTCAAAATGTCATTGGAACTATCTAAAAGATGGTAATGAAGGTCTTTTGAAGTCACGGATAATGAATTTGACACCACAAATTCAAGATGGTGGATTCAATATTATGCACATATGGTATGAAAACTCGGTTTTCTTGGTCAAAATTAAAAAGACACACATATTAACTTTTTCCAACACAATATATTATAGTTATTTATACAATAATTTCATTACATATAATTATATTACCGACGTGAATTCCAAATTATCCGAATGTTCAAATAAAAATTCTAAACATCTGCGTCCAAACTGCTATTCAAAAGTCATGTGGCTAATGTGCCTGGATAATATTCAGACGCTAAAATAGTGTAGGTTTCTATGTATTAAAAGTCGTATATACTATGTAAAAGGTTGCAGGAGGTTGCACTTAGAATTTATATGCTCCTCTTAGCAATTGTTTAAACTTTCGGAGACTTTATTTCGGAATCAAAAATTATTTTGGAATTCTAAGTGAAATATATACTCGTTTAAAAAAGCCTGAAGAGTTAAAAGTACTGATTATAAATTGCATTGTTAAATAAACCTTGATTAACTCTTACGTTCTTATGAATGGGTCACTGGGCACCCACTGATGAACCCACCAAACTTTTCATGCAACGATAAAGTGAATATCGTTTTGTATAGACGTGTATTTGTAAGATCTCACGGGTCACGATTGACCCAGCCACCGGCTCCGCTGATGCATACTTCGAAGGTTAATGTACATTACGTCAAAGTGCTGTGAATGAAAAAATTGTTAATTTCAATATGAATTAAAGTGTTATTTCGTTTATATTTTTCAGTGTTTGTTACATTGGTCTCTTAACCAAGTTTGAAAATGTATTCTGAATGATGTGGTTGAGTTACACTTGAAATACGGTTACTCCAGACAATCTACTTGTTCATCTACCCTCTGAACAGTTTCCGGAATCATAAACGGGATTCCGCATCGTTAATTATGCATTCCATATTCCACACTGAAATTAGAATTGGAATATATATATATATATGTATCTTCATGGCTCGTTAACTGAATTTTCGATCCTCTGTCCTCATATTTAACATTTTCTTTGGACACTTAGGACTGGGGTTACCATAATTCTTGCTTATACTTCCTTTTATTCCCCTTTAACAGTTTCTTTCTTTGTATCCGTTACAAATTACCTGGTCTGTAATAAATACACGGGTTAAAACGGGGAAATATTTCTCTTATAATTCCCCTGTTGCACGTTTGGCTTACCCACCATTCTGGTAATGAATGTTTTTCTTTCTGGATATCCGAGTTAGAAGCGAGTTAATTCTACTTTAAGTTCTCCTGCTCTGCTTCTTGGTGCTTCTCCAGCGTAACTCTGAAGTCCGTATTGCGAATTATGCATGTTTGCTCTGGATTTCTTCCTTTGCCTCCTTAGAGGTTCCTTAACCAAGTTCTGTTGAAATTTCAAAATGTATATTTACTGTGGAATCGAATTACAAGTGAAGTATTCTCGTTGCAAATGTAATTTCCTTTGGAAACTGTCATGTCTTGTAAATTTTTAAAGATATTCACCATCATGTTATTTACTTATCAATACTTCTCGAAGATTCGACATTCATTTGCTAAAAAGTGTATTCTTGGGAGTAGGTACTAAAATAAATGAAATAAAATCCTATCATTTAGTTTTGGGAGTTACTGAAATTTATGCCACATTAATATTCGGTTTAACATTTATTTCAGTACTTGAAATAAATTTAGCAAATGGTAGGAGACTTTTCTTCTACTCCACTTTTTTCCCTATCGGAAGTCGAGTTTGCTCGTGAGGGTATGTACGATATTTACAGATACATGTGGATATATGAGAAATTCTACGAATATTTATGGAATAATTAAACCTTATAATTTTGTCTCGTAATACATTCGTAAGTGGAGAAGTTTTTTTCGTCGCAGTCCTACAGTCTGCAAGTGATTGTTATTGCTTCTTGCACAGACGTTTGGGTGCATAATAGCGTGCTCGGTTCGGCATCAGATTAAAACCCCAGGGAAGACGGTGACGCGCGAGGGTTACCCGGATTATTCTCAACCCATCGTGTGTAATTGAATTTTAAACTCCCCAGTACATATGCGCCTATTCACAGCGGCCACGGGACTGGCCTTCTTTCGTAGAACTCGCGGATTTCATACGTGAGAGAATCAATTGAATATATTTCAGCGCCGGAAGTGCTGAATCTACCCTGTCCCATCTAATATCCGTCAACCACGAATTTCTCTATTTATTTTTTTATCGTTCGTTCCAGACTATTCCTTTACAAACAAAATTCTACGATAATCTTAACACTTTCTGCATTAACGTCTATGTAATTAAGAAACAAGTATGGAATCTAGGGGAATATATTAGGGTAAGTCATAAGTAGACTGCGGATGGTTATGCAAATATGGTCGTTTTATGGGTTAATTTACAGAAATTGGAATGAAAGGTAAATTTATTTCTTCCATTGTGAGTTTTATCAGGCTCTGAATTATATAAGATTCTCATTAGACTTAATTAATTATATCGCTGTACTGAATTTTAAACAATTGGACGTGATATATGGTGAGCATTGAGTGTAGCCTAGGAGCAGAATGTGTATGATCATACACATATACATGTGCAATTTGAATTTATAGGGTGCATAAAACGTTTGCCATAATTATGATTTAATAGTTATAGAAAATCGTACATTTAGTATCGTTTTATGTCTGTCAGCGGAGTCGTTTGGATTTTATATGCGTTCCGTTTTGCATTCACTTAGAATCGTATTTTATTTAAGTAATATTGGCTATTTGTATATATATATATATATGTATCCCTGTTCGTAGTATTTTTTTTAATTTTTTGTTCACTGTAATGATCGCTTGTAAGCAATTAAATTTGCATAATCTATTCAGCTCTATATTTTGTGCTTACATAAATTGAGCAAAGACATGATTTATCCTAGTAAGTAGCTTTAGGGCGGCCATGTATGTAATACATTTTACATTGTAATTTAATGTTTTTTATGATAACATATATTGTTTATTTAAATTACTGACTATATTCTCAGATTAAATATTCTGATTTGTATAGTAATCAATGGACTGCAGATTAAAAAAAAAAAGAAATATAGTAAAGATTTCAGAAAGTTTATTTAGGTCTTTTATTTATTTCGAATCTATTGGAAGCCTTAACAGGGTAAATCAATTTTTCTTTGCATCGAATTTCCAGAAATTAATCCATGAAATTCTATATTTGCATAAACATCCGCAATCTAGTAATCAGTTAAAGTAGTTTTGTGGTTACAGTCGGTATAGGTATCCACCACAGTCGAACAGCAATAAACCATCTTCTGATTGGTTTTGGTAATCGATTAATATTAGATTGCGCGTAACCAAATTGCAAACTTCAACCACAAAGTTTGACGTAGTATGCACATTAGGTTGAATAGCAAAATTGCGACTTTTTCTTTACTACGATTTTGCCATCACTTTCTACTTGTAGTCACCATTTTTCAACATTAATTTTTAAGTTCCAGGTACATAAATACAAGTACATGAATTTCGTAACTTTTTATGTAGATCCGAAATTTTTTTGTTACAAACAAATTATATTTTCGACAATTTGTTAGCACCATATTATTCTACATAAAAAACCGCAAAGCTTGTCCATTAGAAGTTTTCATGTATCTCCTCTGGTTTTCGATATAGTACTTTCGGGTCGAAACTTTGAGGGGTGGTTTCACCCCTTAAAGTCGCGTCTCAGCCAAAAAAAAAAATACGTATCTCTTATTTTTGACTGCTTAACAGACATACGAAGTTTCATGAAAATCGAAGGGGGATATTTCCGTGCCTTTCCTTGTCAGTCAAAAGAAACAAATCATTAAAAATGCATAACAAATTTGCATTCCACACGAAAAATCTTGCGCAATTGAAAGAAACGTGATTCTAACGTAATCGAGCCCGCTAAAAATTATCGTTGTCATATAACAAACGAAAAATAGCAACACACGACTTTGTTGGCCGCGGTTCGATTATGTAAATCAACCCCCTCCACTCGTTCGATCTACTTGGAATGTTGGGAAACGAACGGGGCACCGAGGACACACGACACCATTTTGTTTCTAGTACCGCGGGGACAAAGGGCTCCGCTTCGGGAATCTGTTCCGTGTCCCACGCACGGAGGTCTTGAAAAAGTGCCCTTCCTAGATCGAGTGTCCGTACCCGTGAGTCCTGGTGTATACGCTCGCAAATATAGTGTGCATGTATGTATGTATACAGAGTGTCTCAGCTAACTTGATCACCTCGAATAATGACTTAACGGTAAACTTTATGGAAATTTTGAGGCGTGGAACTTAAATGGCATCAAAGGACACGTCTTATAAGGTGCGTGGTTTTTTTGTGGGTGAAGACATTTCAGAGATTTTAAGGTCACCTTGAGTTTTTTTAACGGAATGACCTATTTTTTGTACCAAGATCGATAGAGTATCAAATTTTGAATAAAAATGTGTTGACCTTCATACGTGCTGAATCTAATAGTTAACGAGATATTTACAAAATAATCGCTGTATTGACGTTGAGGGGCATCAGTTCGAGCACCTGTAGCTTCCAGATAGTAAGTACGTATTAAAAATTATTTTGTAAATATCCCGTTAACTATCAGATTTAGGACGTACGAACGTCAACACATTCTTACTCAGAGTTTTTTACTCTATCGATCTGTGGTACAAAAAATATGTCATTCCGTTAAAAAAAATCAAGGTGAGCTTGAAATCTCTGAAATGCTTCCACCAACAAAAAAAGCACGTACCTTATAAGATGTGCCCCTTGATGACATTTAAATTCCACGCCTCGAAATTTCCATAAAGTGTACCATTAAGTCATTATTGGAGGTGATCAAATTAATTGAGTGCTCTGGCGCTATCGTTCGCTTCACTTACGGGCCCTCTTCGATCGCGAGGCAGAAAGTGCAGATACCGACGGTCTGTTCGCCGGGAAATTTTTTAATCGGCGAATGCACACGAGGGTGGTTTCGTTTCAGCCGGACGATAGGATCGTGAGCGAGTAATTTTCCTGGCCGCGCTTGTTGTTCGCGTTTCTTCTAAATAGGCTAATGCACTGGGATGGTAGAGGTTCTCAATGGTCCCTTTTTCACTTGATGGGTTTTTAATGTTGATGGCTTTCTTTGGATCTATGGTGAAATATATGGTTTTATTGAAGTTTGGGAATAGTCTTGTGTGAAACATACATTTTTTGTATTGGGTGTTTTTGTTAAGTTTAAAAATAGTGAACAGTGTATCAAAAGTAATTAAATATGTTGAATTACTTTTTTTTCCTTTAGTGTTTTTATCAACTCACACGTACTTTATGCATTTATTGTTATTAGCAGTATTGTATGTAAAGTTTTGGAATATAATAGATTTGCATTAATAATTGTAGTAGTAATTGGTTCTCAGGTAGCCATCCAAAATTGCAGATCAGCGTTGTGAATTGTTTTAGAACCTAGAAATCTGTTTGTATTTCGTGTATTAATCTTACAAAAATAGACTGATCTGAGAATCACATTGTTTTTTCTTCACGTGCAGAAAACTGTAAAAAAGTAATACAAGAATATACTAAAGAATCGAGTCATAAAATGCTGGAGTGGGTAACTGTATCTTAGAGAAAATGGATTCTAAAGAAAAGATGGTAAAAAGAAAATATTAAAGATAAAATAAAATAAAAGATTTTACGACATAAAGATATTCTGCAAGAAGATGGCCATTATGTAAATTAGAAATTATTAATGCAGCTACTTATAAATTCCCTCAAGACAAAGAAAAAAAAAATGTTTGTAGACATAAGTTGCTTATAGACATACTTTGCATAAGTTGCAAAGCCTTATTTTTGAAGATCAAAACTCTCAACGGATTAAACAAGTTTCTGTTCAAAGTCTATGCCTTAATTATAATTTAAAAAATCAAGATTTTCATAGAAATTCACAATCCAGTTATAATCAATTAAGAAAGCGTGAAGATTTCAAAAATGAAAAACGGATTCTATACATTTCTAGAACACGCAACCATGCAATGTAATAAAGTAAGAATTTTAACGTCAATTTAACAAACCTTTCACATTTTTCATATTTTATTGAAACTCTCCATGAAACACAAAAATTTGTATAACCTTTCCTTATAAACGCGCATTGTCGACTTCCTCCATCGATTCGTCAATCACACCAGCTTATCGTCAATCTTCATAAAAACTAACACAGACATAAAATAATCAGTAGACTGGGGATTTCATGTACTTACAGCTAATCAAACTCTATAAAATGCCATAAAAAGCTAAACTTTCACCAAATGTAACGAGTTCATTATTTCATTCTTCACCCAATCAAATATTTAACATTACACTACCAACAAATATAAAAATGTAGAATCCATAAATTAACTAATTTCTTCACTTGAAAATATACAAATTCATAAATTAACGAATTTCTTCATTTGAAAATATACAAATTCATAAATTAACCAATTTCTTCACCTTCATATTGCAATAAGAGGTGTAAAAGAAATCCGAGAAAATGCATTGTTATACCATTTTAATCATCCTTATAAAACTGTATATTAACCAGTCATATTGACTGTTTTGCTAGTTCTAATGTCAAGGGAGGAAAGAAATGTTGATTTTCACTTTTCCCCCTACAAATCACTTAAATAAAACTTCATTTTATATAAAGGAACCGCGGTCTAGCAATAACCCACAGGATATTGTTTCCAGGCGGAGTACGGAGAGCCTCTGCGGAGAATGCGCTCTGGGAGCATGACTCGTATTTACCAGACGCGGTTTCCCGCCGCCACCGACGTAGATTCTTAACTCGTCTCAGAGACCCGGCGCGGAGCGGATCGCGGTCGGTGTTTCGGATTTCGAGCGATGGCGACTGTATCCAGCCAAGGGGTACGCAGCCTTGTCATCCAGGTGAGTACAATCAATTGAGAATCAAATTCTAATTGAGCAACTCGCGGTTGAATAAGGTCAATGTCCCTATTTCTAATCACGTCCCGATTTCTGCTCAGTTCGTATATTTTTTTATTTCATGTAGAAAGTTAAATAATAAGCTAGTTGTACAAAAAATTATTTAAACTAGTTCAGTATTTCCGTACAAAATGTTACAGCCCGTTGGCAGCATTTTAATGGAAATAAATTTAATATGTGTGTTTGTCGTAAAAAAAAACGTGGTTTGAGCGGTTACACGTGGACGCTGCGTTTTTTCTAAAAAAACTTACGGAATTTTTAAGATTGTTTGCCGAAGTTTGGTTTTGGCACTTCCAGTTTCGCGGAGCAGAAATAGGAACATTTTAGTTTGTTCAAATTTTTTTTTGTTCAGCGCCCCCTTCGGGTGAACTATTTCTATTATCAGAATTTCCAAGTGTAGTTGTGCGTGTAATCTTTGAATCGTACAAAGTTACATTGAAAATAAGGAAAATAAAGTAACAAGAACGCCCCCTCAAACTCCTTCAGCGCCCTCTGGGAATTTCGCCATTTTAAATCGATTGAACGTGAAAAGTTCAATTGTTATAATAGAATAATATTTCTTTTTTTTTTCACTTGATTGGCAAAACAAGATTCCTTAATTGTGCGAGCAGTGTATTTGATCCACTTGGGTGCAAAAAATTGAATATTTTTCCTGCATTTTCTATTAGTGCCATTATGCGTGTGCCCATTAGTGTCAGATTTGTTTGAAGTCACGCACAGGTAGCAAAATGACTCTTTGACCGTGCTTCTCACGCAACCGTGTTCTTCAAACTGAGGTGATTTGTCAGAAACTAATGAACCGGTTATTTCCAAATTGCACACGTACAGTCACTCACGAAAGTTTTCATACACCCTATAAAGAAGTTATTTTGATTAGTATAAACAATAACTTGATGTAATATCATGTTTATTTATTAACATAGGTATGAGTTAATACTAATTATTTTATAACAAAATGTATTGGTCTATAGGAATAGTTTAACAAATAAAAAAATGAATTGTGCATCTTACGAAAGTGACCTTCTTTATGGGGTGCAGGAAGACACTTTCGTGAAAATATAAAAATATTTGCAATATTTCTATTTTTTATTTATTCAGAAAAAATTAATGTTTCTATATTTTACTTAGACAGAAGTGTGCCTATGTAGAAGTTACGAATAATTTTCATTAAAACCTCTGTACTAATTGTATGAATTAAAACTTCTAGATTCAATTAGAGAATCGTCTGCACCAACTTCCAGAGTAATTACTGTAATTAAAGTTTCAGTTGTAGATAAATTTGAAATACTATTTGCACTACGACTTTCAGAATATTGTAATTACTTAACTATCATAAATGTAATTTACAAATTATTTGCATTTGCGCTTTCCGAGTAATTATTAAATTTAAAACTTTTACATACAATAGATAAAGTTTCCGAAGTACATATTCGCCCTACAGCTTCCAGAATATTACTCGATTTTAAACTCCTATTTTACGTACAAAAGTATTTGTATTAGAATTACCAGAACATTTATCAACGTTATTAAAATTATTAGTATTATAAAAATTTGAAAAACATCTATCATAGGTACATAAAATTTCAGAATTATTTGCTTTCGAGTTT
>NW_015373921.1:35886-39586 GCF_001272555.1 Dufourea novaeangliae | reverse complement strand
CTACAGCCTCCAGAATAATCACTCGAATTCAATCTTCTAGTATACATACAATTTCAAAATGATTTGCAATAGAGGTTCCAAAATAATTAAAATTATTAAAAAGTTATTAGAATTATCCAAATTTGAAAACTTCTATCGTAAATTACATGTCAAACTGATCTGCATCACAGTTTCCACAATAATAATCCAAATTCAAACCTCAGGATGGAATTTTCGAAACAACTAAATTAGCCATGATTCGGTTTACCGTCAACAAATTAAGATCGTCGGAGCAACTCGAAGGTTCGTGGGTAGTTCACTTCGTGTTCCCGCGGAATGTTCAGCCCGAGAGAACCCACCGTCACTTAACCCACTCCGTTGATCCAGGAATTGGGTAACAGAGGGTCTTCCTCTGGAAACGCTTAGGACGCTCTCGGAATTCGCACCTTACTGCACTTCGGTCTTGAAACTTGTTCTCCTGGAGCGATGAACTTTACGGTAACGCTACAGGCCGAGTCACCGGTTCTATATACACTGGCACTCTATTACCTCATCGTTTCTAAATTCGATACGATCCTTGGTAACTGCGTGGCGGCCCTGATAACGAGCCGATCCACTTAACGTCCTCGTTAAAAGGAAAAAACATCCCCCTCCCCCCACTCGATGCACCTATGCTGTTCCCGCTTGAATTAAAGCCTCGAAGATATTCCACGAATTGAAATGATTCAAACGCAAAAAATCACCAGCAATGCTCTGAGTAATTGGAAGAGACCGAGGAACGGCGGCGAATATCGGGAACGAAGGAAATGGTGTTGTGCAGAGGGAATTCTTGGTGCATGAGTAACTTGCTTGATACGATCAGCCTTGAATGTATCGTGTACTGTAGGAGAAAATAAATGATTCGATTATGTGTTCTTGTAACTGGTTTTGCGGCGAAAATTGTGGGATTTAAGTTCGAGGGGAGCTGGACGATTAATCTGGTCGAGACGGTTCAGTGATTGACTATTGGAATAGGGAAAATAATAGTAAATTGCTGTTGTAGGTTAATGGAGTAATAAAGATTCTAGGGTATTAACCTTTGGAAGATGGATACGGTTTTGATGATGATGCAAATAACGAAGTGTGGATCCGTTTGGACCCTGATGTCCCTAAATCCATTTTGGGGCAAATTTCTTCGTCAATTTTTTTAATTTGTATTAATATAAACAATTACTACCTCAAGTTAGTTATCAGAAGCTGTTGAGTTGGATGAAGTTCTTGAAAACTCTGGTTAAAGTGGACCCAGTCATCGCTGTTCAAGTGTTACAAGACTCTTCTTGATTTCTGATTTGTGAAGAAGATACTTTAAGGGGAATCTTCTCACATCTAGAATAAATTTTTAAGAGGTAAATGAGAAGTATGAAATATTCTGATAACATACTTCAGTTTCGAGATAATTAAGTTTGCATCTTGATTGTGTCTTCGTATGTTTGATGAATCTTCTGTTATTGTTACACTAAAATTATGTAGTCTTTACACTTTGTATAACAACTATTGGAATGATTGATTGTCATGAATATTTCCATTTTTTTCACTTCCTTTAACCAAATATCTTTGTCCTTCTGATTTCAACAACGCAGATAGCTTCCTGTTAGACCACACCGCGGCTAAGGGGTGAAACAACAATAGATATTATTTGAGTTTACTGATTGTCTTCTAAACAAAAGTAATTATTATTTAAACCTGTCACCTTCATGCCACTCAGGTTATTCATTATTAGACAAATATACATCTCTATGGTCCAATTTACAGAAACTGAAGTCAAACAGAAATTGAGGGGCTCATAACAAAAGCAACCCTCGTCAAATGTTCCAGTATCTGTGATCGCAACCGATTTCAGTAGTCAGAAGCAAGACTCGTAACATTGTGGAACGTATACTACCAAAAACGACTTACGTCCTAATTTATTCTCAAAAGAAAATTGATTACATCATATTGAATTCTTTTCTTCATTCTTCAATTAAATTCCCAAGATTCTTCAAGTTGCCAGAGTATTTTCTTACTCTCCTAAAAAAAAAGAACAAGAATTAACAAGGGTCGTTTTTGTGACTAGCCCTTTCAATTTATTTACTTTGTTCACTACTTTACGAGTTTCCAAATGAAATAAAAACCACCTTAAACTTTAATTAGAATTAAACTAAAACTCTTAGCTAGAGTTTAATAATTTCTTAGCCTTGATCCTGTGTAGGTAGGTCATGAATGCACAAAATCTGCAGTCTATTTATTATATATATATATCAAATTACCATATTACTACCTCGTTGCAGGCATAAAAAATTCGGTCAGCGAATTCCCAGGTCACAAAGTCTTCATCAAACGAGCTTTCGTACGCGAAGCGTTAAATATCTCTCTCTCCTTCTTGATCATCGAATTCACGGAATCGTCGTGGCTAGAAAAAAAGTGAAGCGAGCACAGCGCTTTACGACACCGGTAAAAGAACAACGCTCGCGATCCCTTTGTTACTTTCAGCCAGGAATTCTCGCAAGAACGCCAGGAAGTGCTGGTTAAGCGTTCCTCGCAGCACGGAATCCTTGCCAAGCGATGCTTGCATTACGTTTATTGCCGGCTCGGAGGCCGGGTTCCCGGTATTTCATCGTTTCTAAGCGCATTTGCAACCGCCTTCGTTCCTTCAGGCTCTGGCCCCGAGCGGCACAATCTGCTCTAATAATTCTTACCGCATGAAATCTCGGTACCTTATGTTCTCCAGTGGTAAAAATCATATTTTAAAAGACTGTACGCAGTACTCAAATGATTCTTGCCGCTGGAACCATAAATAGTCCTGTTGCAATCGGTAAAAATTGTTGCAAGATTGTTTGCATCTTGCTCGAATGATTCATGCCGTTCGAGCCATAAATAGTCCTGTTGCGAACGGCAAGAATTATTCGAACAGGAAGGTAGATTAAGTTCTAGTAATTGTTTCCTCGGTACCTTGTATTTTCCAGTGGTAAAAATCATATTTAAGAGACTGTACGCAGTACTCCAATGATTTTTGCCATTCGAACCATAAGTAGTTCTCTGTAACAATCGGAAAAAATCATTCGAAAATTATTTGCTGTCTGCTCGAATGATTCTTGCAGCTTGTAGTGAGGCTGTTTATGGACGAAACGGCAAGAATTATACGTGACCAAGTTCCAAGTAATCTCCTAATGATTCTTATCGCTACAACCAGCAATAATTATTCGAATAGAATGCATATAGTGTTTATTATTGCCACGTAAAGTAATATAGTATATTGAATATAGAAATTGTGAAGAAAGTTGAAGAAATTAAAAACCATTGAACCGATTTTGACCAAACATAGCTATTAATCATTCCAGAAATCTACACTTTAAAACAAAAAAAACCGCATCAAAATCGGATCGTTCGTTGATGAGTTACGGAGCCACAAACAGACACACAAACAAAAGCGTCAAACGTATAACATCCCTCCTTTCTGCGTCGGGGGTTAACAAAAATGAATCGTCCCTTCAGCTTCCATGGTCATTACGTAAAGGTGGGTATCCACTTGTTGCGTATCCTCTAATCGTATCACCGATCTGTATCAATGTGGACGGGCAATCGATGCATGAGAATGCAAAAAATACATGAAAAAATTAAGCATGTATTAATAGCCGTGAGAGGATAGACAAAAAAATCGAATATAACCTCTATTCACCAGTCTGCTCAGTCTTCATTCACTTCC
>NW_015373921.1:0-35796 GCF_001272555.1 Dufourea novaeangliae | reverse complement strand
CAGCTAGTTTCCACGAAACACCATTAGTCCACCGTTGGCAATCATCGCGTTGCTTCTGGGCAAATAACAGAAAATAACCCACGAAAAGAAGTTTTCTTCTCTAGGAAAAAGGGGGGGGGGTGTAGACGCAGCTCTCGACGCCGGCGTCGCTCGATTAACTGCGGGGTGGTGCGTCACCGTCGACCAATGCGTCGCGTTGTGATCACTTGTATCACTGGAGAGTATATTCCACTGCAACAAAAACAAGTGTCCTCTGATTACATTCTGCAGTGTTTTATTGTCGTTGATGAAAGGCGGGTCCTGAGTTTTCTCTGTTTCGCGTCGACGTCGATTTAAATGTCACCTTTCGATCACGTCGTTACAGGTAACATATTCAAGTGGGTCGTACATTTTTACCTGGTTTGTATCGATCTAGTTTAACAGTTGATTATTTTAGAACGAGGAATGTTTGAATTGTGGAATTTATTCGTTTGTAGCCGATAGGAATGGTTTATTACTATTATTGTTACAGTGGGAATCCAATTGTCTTTAAGTTACATTTGTTCTAGGAGTTACTAAAAGTATTAGTTTGCAAAAGGAGTCATAGTACAGTAATATTGTTCAACGTGTCACGTATAGGCTGTAGATTCTACGTATTTATGACGTAACGATTCTATCAAATATAATGCAGGAAATTATCAATGTGTGTTTGAACACTCCACGGCACTAATAAGCAGAAGTCTCCTGGTATAAGGCTGACTTTTTAGTGAGGTTTAGCAGAGTGATAGAGCTTGGAATATTGAAGCTATTAATATTTGTTTCAGCTAGAAATGGCCATTAGTTTATGAAATATTTCATGTTCAGTGAGAGCCTTCTGATTTACTGTAATATAAAGATTTTGATAATGATTTAACCAAATATTTATTTTATTCTTAGCTATCCTGTACTTAATAGAAAATATAAATCTGTATTTCATTCATATTCAGGTAAAAGATCCACGAAAAATCTAAATTTTCATAAAAATCAATAGGTAGTCTAGTTATAAATATGCTATTAATATTCTTTATTTTATTCTTACGTTTACTTTATTCTATACCTATACATTACACATGAACTGGTCGTTAACCAAAAGTTTCCTATGGTAGATTCTCTCCCAATCCCTGACGTAATCGAATAAATCACAGAAACTTTCCAGCTAGTCTCCCTTTTTTTATTCCCGAAAGAATCTCATGTAGGTGACCCAAAATAGGGACAGTACCAATTTAAGATCCACAGAACCGCATTCTTTCGTGATTCCTCCGTGTTCGTCCGGTGAAATATCTGGAGGGACCAGATTGGTTCCCCGGGTCCATTTATAGTGACCATTATACCGCGTCCAGAGAAGTATAGGGTTTATCGGCTATCATGACTTGCCATATTATACCGCTCGGCCCGGGACTTTCCACCTGCGAGACCACAATTCTCCCTGCACGGATCAATGGTCTGTTCTCCATCGATCTAGAGTCCTATACAAGCCGTTTCAAAATGATCGAGTATCTCGTTGTTTTTGGATCCACTCGAGGAAGTTCTTGAGCAATCGAATTTTCATTGAATAATAAAAAAATTAATTGGAAACTCAAGCTACAGCTTTGATTATCGAGCGTTGTTCGGAATCAGACTGAAGTTATTTTGATTGAAATTTGTATAGGGTGTTTTTGAATTGTAGAATCGGTAGAAAATAGAACGAAAAAATTGCAGTTTCAAATTTATTGACACGTATCTTCCAATATTTGTTTTCAAAAAATGGTTGCAGGATAATTTTTATTTAATACAGGAAAATATGTAGGGAGATGCAAGATAAAATAGCAACTCCAAATTTCTGGAGGGTAGTGTAATTTTATGATCCTTTTATTGGTACATACTTCTCTCAATTATTGTCAAGTTTGTTCTACACGATTATTGTCCAGGCGTTATCCCGAAAATTGAGGGGGGAGGGGGGTTGTGGAACCTGTCAAACTCATACTCCATTTCTGTTGCCTTCGGGTAAAAAACGAATTGACGAGGGTCTGAATCATTTCTCCCTATATAAGATTATTGTTCCGGCGTGGACCCAAAGTCAGGACGATAATCGGGAGGATTCTGTATTACGAGTCTCACTTTATTTACTTTTATTGTGGCACAAAATATGTGAGATCATTTTTGTTCATCTTCAAATTATATACGTGAAAAATAAGAAAAACTCCCATAGAATAACGTGACAATATATTATTTAACCCTGATCTAAGGATAAATTAACAGGCTTCTTATCTATAAGTGTTAAACAATAAGATACATTTAATTTGCGAATTGCTTTAATAATGCATTTAACACAAATTGCCTTGAATATTTATAAAATAGCTTATATATTAATCTACACTAACTTCGGAGAAACAAAAATGGTAGATTCCGTACCAAAATAAAATATTCCACTCCCGACAAAGGAACTTGCCTGACCATTTCAGCAGTCTTTCCATCTAATAAACCTAAATGTCATCATAAGAATAAACTGGGAAGATCGTCGGTGTAATTAAAATAGCGATCGATGTCATACGCTGGTCGGGGACCTTCTCTGTCGCAGAGCCGGTAAATTACATGGAAAAAAAGTGTGTAGAAATTGATAGCACCATAAGAGACCTCATATTATTTCTCTCAATATTCGTTTATTGACAGTGTCCATCGATTTACCCATTAACTGTTCCATCATGGCCGAGCGAACAAAGCCAGACGTGGTTAGCCAGGCGCGAATTTCTCAAAAAACAATAGGGAGAAGACGCTGGCATTACTACAGGGCACAGGGTCGGTGAGAAGTCACTCCCCTATCTTCAAACTTTTATATTCGGTAGAGTAATCCAGGTATTGCAATAAACTGTATCTACGGTGAGACAGTTACAGTAATACAATTGGATATATAAGTACGAGAAAAAGAAATTCGAAGCTATAACCTAAAGAATATTGTAAATATTGTTAAACACGGTGAATGTACTATTGTGGTTTGGGGCAGCATTGCAATCTCTGATCTAGGACAGTTAGTTTTTATTCATAGTACATTATGGACAAATTTGGATGTTTAAATATATTAAAATCAAATTCAGCTGCAAATGCGTTCACGGGTATTTTAATGAGATCGTGACTAAAATATATACAACAAAGGTGGTTAAAGATTGTTTGCTGGACAATATTTTCGATCAGTTAACACTAGAACTATCGACGATAAACGTGAAAAACTTTTGAAAATTTAGAAATTTAGAAATTGATTAATTTTTTTACTTTCATATCGTAATAAAAGGTACAAAAGATCAACTACTAAGAGTACAAGTCATTTTGACTTGCTTGGTAGTTCTAGTGTTAAGTCCTCCTCGACAGTCACCAGATCTCAATACAATAGAGCATCTATGCGAAATGTTAAATTCTAAATTGAGAGAAATAAATATGAATGAATCCCATACTTTTCAATTGTATACTCACTTTTGACTCTCACTGTATGTTCCTTCTGTCGTCGAATGCCTGTACTGTTTTTGGTGTTTCAGATCCTTATGAAATTCCGTAAAACTGATCGTTGTACTGACCATTGAGGAAAGAGCTAAAATTGTTTCAAAATAGGTCTGTTCTTTAAGTGCAATGGTGGTGGAGGAGTCAACATACAACAAGTATGTTGTTTTGGATCTAGAAACAGTCAAAAAATGTCACAGAATGTCAATGGCGACTGGTAGTGCCTGGGACAGCAAGAGATCTGAAAGGTCATCGACGTCTAGGACTGAGGAAAATGAATTAACTGACAGAGATATTCAATCGAAGTACTTCCAAGTCCACATGGCAGTTTTCAAGAGGGATTACGTTAACGCGTCATATTGTGCGTATTCTTTTTCATAAATATTTATAATATTGACACATTTTCCTCAGATTTTTACATTGTTGGCCTACCAGACCTCTTTCTGTCTACTCCACTACCAGTCGTCATTAACTTTTTATGGCAGATTGTAATTTTTCTTTGTGATCTAAGATAGCATTCTTGCCATTTTGGCTGCTTCACCACTGTTGTACAACAGATTTCCATATCTTGCGACAATTTTACCTTTTTTCTTAATGGTCAATGCAACGGCCATTTTTACGGAATTTCACAGGGATCTGAAACACTGAAAACAGTACAAGTAATGGTACTTAACGACATATAACGTAGTTAATTCCAATACCTGCATTACTCTATCGAATATAAAAATTTAAAAATAGACGTGACGTCCAATCCACCCAATATATAAAAACGTGTCTACGCGTACTTCATTCGACCGTGATTTCTTTTTTCTCTTCGAGACATCCAGAAAGCCGCGCATTGTATCGTTTCATCTTTATTATTAGATCGATAGGAAATAGTAGGCAGAGAAATAAGTTCGACCAGTTTTTTGTCATGTTATTCAGCTTTTCATACAAGGAAAGAAGTGAACACTCATCCGACGAATGTCGGGTTAAGGGATCTCCCTACTGTGACGGGTCAAAAAAAATCGACTTTTTCTTTTTTACATTATCTCAAGGCTTGATATTTCAAAACCATAATCCCAACAGGATTTCGCCCGATTCGAAATAATAAGGAAGTTATTAGCCTTTACCCGAAAGTACTATCTCGAAATCCAGAGGAGATACATGAAAACTTCTGATGGACGGGGTTTGCCGTTTTTTATGTAGAATAATATAGTGCTAACAAATTGTCGAAAATATAATTTGTTTGTAACAAAAACATTTCGGATCGAAACTTCGAGGGGTGGTTTCACCCCTTAAAGTCGCGTCTCAGCCGATACAAAAAAATACGTATTCCTTAGTTTGACTGCTTAACAGACATACGAAGTTTCATAAAAATCGAAGGGGGACACTTCTGTGCCTTTCTTTCTAAGATTCATCGCTCATATGTATTCGCAACGCTGAAACCAATCTGCTGGATACTTCCTCCGCGTTTACGTCATCGTTGCACTCTCATCCTGGTACCAATTATTTTTGATTTGTTACGAAACGAAGGTAAGTTAAACAGACCGGAGACTTTGCCGCGAGACGAATCCAGGTTACCCCGTGAAATCGATACCGGATCGACGGGGTACGCTTCTATTCAACGACGAAACCAGGCCCGACTTTTTTTTTGCACGGGGTTCACTCGCGACTATCCACGGATCCACCACGGATCATAACTCTCCGCGTTTCGTCGTGGCGTAACTCGTGTATACACCGTGGATCACCGTAACATTGGCCAAGATTTTCACCGTCTGTGCACGGGGGATCGATCGATCGTTCGCAGGACGTTTCCGCTCTCTCACGATCGAGCCGATTCGATTCGAACCAGATGCTTGGGCGTTCACTGGAACAACGTATGTATTTACAGAAACGATTGTTTAGAACTACTGAATACTTTTTTCAAGTTATTAGATTCATTTATATTTATTTTCTGCAAATATAAAGTGTTGATTGTGTCGGTTGTTGGGCTGGGTAAATTTGTAAAAAAAATATTCTATTCGAACCAAATGCTTGGGCGTTCAGAATATTGTTTAGAAATATGGAATAGTTTTTTCAAGTTATTTCATGTGTATTTATTTTGTGCAAATACAGTGTTGATTGTGTTGGTTGTTGGGCTGAGGAAATTTTGGAAGAAAAATATTCGAGACTTTTATATACCTATTTCTACCATATTAAAACCGGTCATTCGATCGGCGGTCATTAAGGTTAGTGTTAAAATGCAAAATACCTGTCAGTCGGTTGAGATTCATCAACAGAAATAAGAAAGAAAAAAAATTGCTTGGAAAACGACTTACTTGGCCTTGGAATGAAAATAAGATTACCTGCAGTGAAACCTGATTCGAACGTCTCTTCTAGAGGTACCTGAAGATTCTCTCTTTCTTTCGTCCCGTGGGATAATAGAACTCGTCTTCAGGCGTTTTCTGCACCGTCACCACCCTGTAGAATCGTGTTTTCTTAGCTCCTCTCGTAATAACGCTCTAATGTTCCACGGTCCCAGCCTGGACCCCTCGGGCCACACCTTTTTTAGCTGTGGGGCTGCCTGTTTAATTAAGTTTTTAAAATTGGTCCAGCTTTACTCCCGAGTTCTTAGCTACCGCGTGTAGGCTTTTGAGTATTGTATGGAGGCGCTTTGTATCGAATAGTGTTTATAGAGATGTAATATTCTCTTTTAGGTAAGCATTGTGAGTTGAAAAATAGACTCGTAAAGATAATTGGGATGGTTGATGGGTATAAGTGTTTCGAAAAGTTTAATATGATGTGTATAAGCTGGTTTAAAGTTGTACAATACAAAAGTGAGTACAATACACTTTAAACTGCATTTACAAGGTGTTACACGTTAGGAACAATTTAGTATCGTACATTCAAAATTGTAGGAATTGAAAATTGACGTCTTATGGAAAATGAATAAAAAGTTGTTTATTTACACAATTTTATTTGATAATGGTACCTCAATTCATCCTTCAGTTAATTTCAACTATACGGTGCTCCAAAACAATTACAGTGTTTCGAAAATATTAAGTGAAAACGATCATTTCAAAGGAGTGTGCTGAAACAGATTTGTAAATTTATGTAATAACGACAATTGTGTAATATTCAATAGAATTAAGTAACATTCTGTACCTTATCGATTGATATAACACTGAACAATTCCCGAACCCTGTACAAAAGGAACAGCATTGAATAAGATCTGACCAACTGTAAATTCACAAATGGATACACATTACAGCCCCCACTGGCTTTATTAATAGCCGGAGAAATAGGTTGTAGAGTTTGAACCAATGAAGGGTACTCTAAAACGTTACAGCTGCGTAAACAGCGTCAGGTGAAACCCTTCAGAGTCCTCGATGCTCCATTTCTTTTTATCAAAAACTGTGATTAGAGGCAAACGTACGTCCCAGTATATTTTAAAAGGCTGCATACCACTGTATACATACACAAAACTACAAGTAATATGCATATCCAAATAATGATTCAAATTTTCAAAGTTGAAAATTTGCAATTTATTTCAAATTTGACTTTTTTAAAAACTGGACGTGTTGGAAAGAAATGGTTTGCAGATTCGTATTTAGCTCATAAAGATCTATCAGAAACGCTTATTGACAATTGCAAAAATGAAAAAAAAAAGGTAAAATTTGTTGAACAGTAATTTATGATCCATCAAGAAATCACTAAAAATAACCAAAAACCATTCCTATGCTAATCCCAGTTATTCCCAGTAACTATCCCACCTCAATAGTCATTAACTTTTGTTTATACTTCCTATCTGGACTCGTTCGATGAGGTATACCTCTACATATATCGTTCCCCATAGCTGCTTCTCGATCCTCATTATCGTAATGTCATCTACTCACCATCATCTGCACACACGTCTCGTGCCGTCGATATTCGCAATTACACACTTTATCCTCGTGGACACACACGGTCGAACTGGCAATCCAGTCATGTTTCTTCTTCGCCGACCTGGCACCGTGATTACCCCGTGTTTTGTTAACCGGTTTATCGCTTTATCGTAACGTTCGAGGTTGCACGATATCGAAACGTTAATTAGACACGATTAACCGCCGCGCCCCTGATCGACTATTAACGTGGAACAGGTAACCATCCAGGACACGGAAACACCGTAAATTGGACCACCCTATAGACAACGACGAGTACTCGGTGCACGTTCGAGGATTCCCCGGCGAGCATGAGTCGCTTCGCAACTCTCGACTTCCAAGTTCAAAGCCATTCGCTGCCTTTCTCCTCTATCACTTCGCTTCGTGTTTATTTCTCTCTCTCTTTCTCTCGGTCTGCTTTCTATCTGTTGATTCGAACTTTTCTCGTATTCTCTCTGTCTAGTGTTTCTTGATTCGAACTTGTTTCATGGTCTTCCTTTTACCTTGCGGTTTGAACTTCTCGTGAGAAGAGCCAGCGACCTTTTTGGACGTTGGTTAGATCTTCTTTCTTGCTATAAGGTCAATGTCCCTATTTCTAATCAAGTCCTGACTTCTGCTCAGTACGTACATTTTTTTATTTAACCCTCATCCGTCCCTCGTTTTCCTAACTTAATTTGTCTCTCGGTGTAAAATTGACCCAGTGGTAAAAATTAATACAATGAAATCATAAATAGTTAAATTTGCAAATTCTTTAATGTAAAAATCATGAAGCCTCAGATACATTTACCTACACATGACAGAATAATGTCATTTCGTAGGAGAAAATTGTGTCAAATTGACAAATAAATTAGTTTTACAAAAAATTATTTAAATTAGTTCAGTATTTCCGTACAAAATGCTACAGCCTGCTGTTCAATAGATGGTAGCATTTTAATAGAAATAAATTTAATAATGTTCGTCGTAGAGAAACGTGATTTAAGTGGTTGCGTTACGATCGTGAGTCACACGTGGACACTGCGTTAATATTGTTCGCTAAAGTTAGGTTTTGTCACTGGAAAATGGTAGAAGCGAACAATATCCTTTTTACATGCGCAACTATTACAGCCGAACATCCAGCAACATATTTAACTTTTATTTTTCCCACGGGAAAATTCCGTAGTATAAATTTCTATAACTGTTTAAATAATTCTGACTGTTGTTATATTAGTTTAAAATCATTAAATAGCGCAACAAATATAAAAACACTGGTTTTTCTCAACCCATCTATTCAAACATTGTTGATCATATAGATACTCGACCTACTCTCAGTAGTTTAATTTTCTGTCATTAGTTGGCGTATCGAAATTCCGACTTTCCCAATAAATTACGTACAGATGTCTGATGGGGAGTGTTATGAGCGAAAGTCAGTGGACCAGCCCCTCTCCCCACAGAAAAAAAATTGTAGTTACGCCAATGCTGGCTGTTTCCATTTAACTGTGCATCGCGTGTTCATAATCGTTCCCAGACGTCCTGTCATTTTGTATCAACACAGTATCTTTCGGTTGGAACTTCTCTCTTTCCGTCTGATCGTCTCCGTCCACCGTATGTACAGTGATCCAGCGACGCAAGAACGCGGCCGTGGGCAATTAAGGGCATTCGATAATGATGGAACCGTAGGGAACCAGGAACTCCGGTTTCTCTAAGCTGCTTAGAGAGGAGAACGAATCTGTCACTGTCAGCCTGTCCATTCACAATCGTACCGCGCGCTAACTCGATGAAAAAGGAGAAGACCGACAGGGCGAAATCGTTCCACGTTGCGCACGGTCAATGGCGTTTTTCGAGACGGTTCGTTCTGCGGTCAGACCTGCTACGCGAGCAACGATTCCGATGATCGAGGATCCGACTGGCCTCGGGATGTTTTGACAGGGAATTTAGGAACCGATCTTCGACATGCTCTTAACGTGATTGTGTTTCTATTATCGATGAAGCAGACGGAGTTTGCCCCTTTTTTTATCTCTGCTGTCGCGGGAGGCTTTTGTTGCGAATCGAATCGAAAGATTTTGTAGATTAGTTGATATTGTTTTTTTTTTTTTTTTGCATTTATAGCATACAGAAGTATGTGAAGTAAGTAAACAGTTTGGTTACAGTACAGTTTGGTCTACGTATGTCTGTGGTTAGCAACATTCTTGAGTATAAAGGTATGCTAATAGTTTCTAAAGCATTCTGAAACGTTATAAAGTTTTTCTGATGTCTACTTAGAGCGATTTCACGCTGGCTGTTGCTCTGTCGCTCGACAAAAATATAAGGACGAGACAGTAAGTGGACCAGAGAAACCACTTGTAGTGAGAAAAGGATGGCAACTGTTGCACGACGTAATAACTGCTTTAACACCGTTAGTTTGAAACTGCTATTATAGTACAATCTTTTAATCTTTTTAAGAGTACGAATTTTTAATTTTACACATTTATATCTGTTATATTTTTCAACCCTCTATAACAGTATCCCTCAGGTTACAAATGTTTTATTATGAAATATCTACCTTACACATTGATATCTGATACTTCTTAACCCTCTATATCAACATTCGTCAGCTTAGAAAAGTTTTGTAACTCGATACAAATTTTTTTTTTAATTTCCATGTCACAAGCACAGAGTGTCCCAGTAACCATGAGCATCTAAATTATTTCCATCGCTATTAAAGATAAGAAAAAGTCTAACCCTCGTACACTCTTCAATAAATTATTACATTACCATTCTTTAAATTAAACTTAGTCTGAGCTAAAATCGAACGCGAATATACGTACATATCGCTTATTACAATAAATTAATGTACAGGTATTTCTGATAAAATACATAATTAAAAATTCAAATCTATGTTTGGGTCGAATTGATGTGATTCAAAGTACACGACACTATCTTCCACTTTAATTAAAAACCAAATAGAATATGAAACAACAACTATATTCTACATTTTCGACTTACTTTTGTCCAAACAATCACTTCTCCTTCCATCGTGTCACCATTTTCTAGACATTCTGTATTATTTTATACTGTACTCGAAGCCTTAAATAAAGGACCGATCGAAATTCGAGATCGCCCGGGGGCGAAACGATTCCAGGGGGTGGAAAAGGGGGGAGGGGGTTTGGCTACGACGCAGGGGTAGAATTTTCGATGCTATTACGTACGGATTGACGGTGGGCTGGAAACTTGAGGTATTTGTTCAAGGATCCCAATTCTATCAGGCCTCGGAATCGTCGTCGACGCTCTCGATGGAGAGCAGATTTGCCCGAAGCGGATCCGTGAATATTACCCTCTCCTCCCCGCTCCTCCTCGCGCACACCACCCTCTTCCTCGTTACCTCTCCATTTTTTTTTTCTGTTCTACACTCTCTCTCTTTCTCATTCACCTCTCGAGGACTCTCCTCTTCGAGTAGGAGCGGCACGTGCTCGATTCTCAGCGTGTACGCGGCGGCCGGCCCCGATTTTCGAGGGTAAAAGAACTCGTGTCCCAGCGCTGGGCTAAAAGCACGACACACGGATTACGTGTCCGTAAAAAAAGTGGAATCCGCGGACAAAAAAAAGCAGCCGTTCCGTTTCTACGACCTTCGTCGATAGCGATCCGAACGGTCGTAATGCTTTGTTTGATGTCGGATGAAGAATTGGAGTTGGGATATCTTTGACCAGCGTGTCGAAGGTGTCTTGTATTTGGAATCTGAGGATGCTCGAAAGAAATTATAGATCTGTGTGAAGTGTAGGGGGCGAGAAATAACGGTTTAACCTTGTGGAGCAGCGATTGGTGTGGTTGTTGTGGGTGGGAGGGAAGGATTTGGGTTTCTGTTTCGGTTAGATGGAGGCCCATCTGGTTATACAGTGGATTAAGCTGAGGGGTTTGTTACAGGAATGATCCTTGTCAAATGTTTCGGTTCTTGTGGTAGCAACAGATTATTGTAGACACTAACTGTGACCTTCGTGAATAAACTAATGGTAATTTTGTGATTAATATTAGTATAACAAGACGGATTACACCAACCGAGGCGTACGTAATATGCAACACCTTATTTATAAAGCTACCAAAAATGAAAAAAATATTCTTTTTTTTTAACGAAATCAACATCGAAACACGACAAAATTAATAGGTATTCATACGTATACATATAGTTAAGTATAGAAAATTTTCAATCTTTTGGAATTATGACTGAAAGGTTAAGAATAGTCAGAATTGGTGATATGAAACGTTTAGTGAATTTGTGAAGAAAGCTCAAAAAATAAAAATATAGTTATTTTAGTTGTAGGAAAGAAATTTATACACGGTAGCTGATCGATATCGTTATTTATCCGTCGAAATCTCGAGTGTTCCATATCACATACGATTATTCTACTCATAAAAAGGCAATCAATGAAATTAATCATCTGTATAAAAATTATACACGTGCCGTACACCTAAGCTAAATTACCTAAGTCCTTAGAATATCAACCATTTTAACAGTCAAGTATCCTAGATAATCCTGAACAATAAGACAATGCGTAAACGTTAAAATAAACGTAATTTAAAATGTTATCGTCGACTATGATTCATTGAGAATCGTCTGGTCGACTCGAGAGTCCACGGAAAGGACACCGAGTCCCACGAAGAGAAAGGAAAAAGGGACGCGTGGTGAATCGACACCGAAGGAGTATTACAGCCTCGTTGCATAACGTGTCGTTGACCACGGCTGGATTACTCATGCTCCTCGCCGTGTGACCTTGTATCGGAATCGAGGCTCGCGAAGAAATCCCGCGCCGCCGATTCCCGTCGGAACGATCCTGGCGGTCGTGGTCCGCGGGGCAATGCACTTTCTTGCGCCGTCTTACCTCAGCGCTCTTCCTAGAACAATGCTGTAACGACACGCGATGTCACGCCAATTTCGTAGGATCTGTACATAATTTATGCCTGAAAAATAACCGGATTGACGATATACAAGGTCAAAAATAATCGATTTTTGTTTTTAAAATAGAGCACAGCTAACTTTTGGGAAAGACTGTTTTATTTTATTCGAAATACAGTGAATCCTCGATGAGTGTTCGAAGGCTTAGGCTTTATTGACTCGAAAATTCTAAGCTGTATCATTGTACTAGACCTTAGAAAAAGGTCAATGTTACAACGGGGGACTTCTTGTCTATGTTGAGAAGTCTTCGAACACTCATTGAGGATTTACTGTACATCGTTTTATAATCATGTAAATTGTCTTCTAAACGTTAAATGACTAATTGAAATTTTTGTATATATTGTTGCTTTCTTCCATTTTAAACCATCAGTTAGGTGACACAATATAGTGATGGGCGTTTGAATCTCAATTTCGAAGAGACTCGAAGTTTTTCAGTTTTGTGGAGAGTCGAATATCTTCGAATATGATTCGATACTTAAAAATCTTGGAAGTCGAATCTTGAAACACTCAAGATTCAAGACTTATGAAGACTTTCAAAGGTTTTAAGTATCGAATCGTATTCGAAGTGGTTCGAATTTTTCACCGTGTATAAACCCTGCAAACTTTTAAATATCTGGTTAAAAAATTATGTTTTTTGATAATCTTAACTCGTCTTCTAACAATCGTACTGAAGATTTTGATTGAATTTTTATTTCTTCACCCACTTTTTCGATATTTTAATTAATTGTCCTCATACTTGTCTGGATTTAGAAAATTTTAAGCAGGTGATTGTTGCACAATATTTTGAGTACCTAAAGGCAACAAATACAGATTTTATTTAACACGTTGACTTCTAACTAGGAGGTAATTCATAGTTGAAACATTGCAAAAGGGCTGGATTATTTAACTACCATTACAAAATTTTTATGTAAAATTAATAATGCAGTATAATTTAATGCAAGACAAACATCCTATATTAACTAAACGCATTTACGGCGATTTGTGACTTAAAAAACGAAATAACGCGTGTCTGACTACGTACAGCCTTTTTCACTGTGGCAGTCAACCTGTTAAGGCGACTACTAGAAACTCAGGATGAAGTTTAATACATTCTAACTACATATTGTTGACATAGTCTATCGTATCTAACAAAAATACTCACAAATTTTCTATTCAATCCAGCAAAACTAACAGTAAATATTTTTATGTTAGAAATTAAGGGTCTATTTTCTGTCTATAATCTTCGATTCACTAATATCTATCAGAATAAAAACCAGAGATGATCGAATTAATTATTTAGACAAAAAGTTTCGACTAACGAATAAAAGATAAAAAAGCACTTCGTCATTTTCGATCGTTGAAACATGAAGATTCTATTTTTTATAACAAATATCTCCTTGAATGAATTTGACAAACAATTATCTAATCTCATTAACTGTTTAAAGTTCAGAATGATGCTCTTAGATATTTTTGTTTTTCACTATGTATTATTCCAAATAAAATTGAGCCCAACTCTGATAAAGACACTATCGTCAAATAAGTCTAAATGTCTTTTAATCACTCTCATAAACCAAAAGACTCAGTTTACAATCTAATAAATAAAATAGTACATAAAGTATATCGTACACTTTAAATGGTATTAAAGCCAACTTCCGAGAAATGGTAAAGCACAATTCATTTCCGGAGTTTCAGAACACCACGATTCGTTTAAGGAAGAAGCTACAGGTATCCCAGCCTCGGGAAGGCTGCGATCAGCATTCTTATTGGCTCGGTTGCCACAGGAAACGCGTAATCTTCTGCAATCTGCAGCGCTGCTCTTGGTTACAACTTCGCTGCGCCGGATATCATCGACAGTCTCGCGAAAGACGAAGACTTACCTGGCGTTGCACCTTATTCGTTGCACTCTATCTCGACATTTCCGTATCACTAGACTGAATCACACGAAATTGCTGGTATTCGATTGGCGGTAATTAAATACGGAATTTTAATTACCATCGCCATTTGTACTTAATTCGACGCAATTGCAGATTTAAGTACGAGCAATTTTCAGGAATGTTAACCTATTAACTGATTGATTTTTTTATTAGAAACTATAGATATTATTAGACTAAACAGTAATAATGTTCATACCTTACCGTTGACACAATGAAACATCGAATACAGCAGATAAATGTTTGTCTATTTTTCGTTTGTACTAATTAGTGCCGGTTCAGACGAGCACACTGTGGTCTAGAATTAAAATTTAGCAGCTCATACCCATATTTATCTCAAACTATCAAAAATGTTGAAACTTATTAATTTTATTTCAATAGGAAAATTAAATATTTCCTAAACTAATGACCATCTGTGGCTGAGACAAATATCATTTGCATCCGAATTCCAAGTTCTATCACTTTGCTAAACCTCATTAAAAAATCAGAGTTACACCTGGGGACTCCTCCTTGTCAATATCGAGGAGCTTTCGAACACTCATAGAGGATTTACTGTATTGTGGTTAAAATAAAAACGAACGATGTTTCTCCAGAAAAGAACAGAATATATTCCCTAGAAAAAAGTGGTTTGTTTCTGTTTTAACCACAATACATAAAGATTGAAAAGTATAGCATTGTTTCATAGTTATGCCACGCAGTGTAATTTATATAGAAACTCATCAAAACTTTTGCCATCGCCCAATACTTTCTAACCACAGTACATATATCGTTTTTGTCGACGCACAATTTAATTTTGTTACATGTGTTCGAAAATATACGTTTATTTTCGGTAAAAAATGTCATCAACAAATTGATGAATTTCAGGCTAACTGGCTCTCAGACTCTATTTTCGAGCCATTCAATGTCTTCAGCGGATCAGCTCGGTTCGTTCGTTAAAATTTTTATCCAGGAGTTCCACGTGACGAGTTTAATCGCATTGACGGCGCCCGTTTCGAAGACTCTGCATAATGGATCCATATCTCCGTTTTCAGTCGGTCGAATTACTAGAATTAGTTATGCGGCTGTTTGCTGCACTCCCGTTCGCGCGCTCCCGCGAAGGTTACCGTTTCTTTTCCGGTGATAGTTGAATTATAACCTATTCCTAATTTAATCCGCGATCTTTCCTCGTGACAATGTCTATACCGACATCGATTATACGAATTTAATACATTTGTGGAAGAGAAGCTGCGACGTATTAGACGATTAATAGCATTAAGTCTTGGTTACGGAATGGTAACAATCTAATTTGACAATATTAATTTGTAAATTGGAAATTTCTAATCGTATTGTCTGCTAGGTCTGTGCATTGTTTTAAGATGAATTGATTAAAATAATTTCATTTGTTAATGGGGTACGATTTTCTGTTACTCGTTTTTGGTAATTTGATCGAGAACATGTTCTAAGTGACAGAATACTAGAGTGATTATTAAGTAAGGATAATAGTAAAGGAAGTCGTTGTTAGAAAAGGAGAATTGTTGAAGTGTTAAACGTACCTTAAAAAGGAATAGAAATATGACAAAGTCTGTATGTTTTTCAATTTTTTTTTTATATAATTAGGTTATTTCTGAAATTATGAGACACGTACCCTATAGCCACGTATCAGTAATATAATGCAATGTTACATGAAATAACTAATTTCTGTATGCAGTTAATTCTCGGTGTCATACATACAATATATGGATCACATTTTTTTTAACATTAGTATAATACTTACATAAATCCAACTATGATAGTAACAATCATAAAAATTTATTTGCTACAATAAAAATTTTTGAACGTACAGTCGTAAAAAAGATCGTAAGGCAAGGGATTAAACCTCCAAATAAACCTATTATTAATCACGTCTTCCAAAACCCATCAAAACCTGTCGCACTCACATAAACAGCACATCCAATCTCCATCGCAGCCCATACGAAACAGTCACCAAACAAACTATGCTCCCATCGAGCATGTTAATTCCATCATCTGTCCATTTCGAATGTCCCGCGCAAAATAAAACCTCCCACCCCCACAGAAAAAAGGGACACGTTCCCAACTTGGCAGAGGGAAGAAGGATGAAGGCTTGACGGAAGCTGCGTCGGTGCACAGGATAATAGGATCAATCGCGTCCGAAACGTAACCGTACACGGTCCTGGAGGCTGGCAGGTATTCGTCGTAAGTGACGGTTTTGCCTAATTAATAAAATACGTAAATGATCACGAGCCGCCGGTGCATCGACCCCGTATCGCTGCATCAGCCGTGGCTGACTGACGGTGGACTCTTTTCCGCCTCCGTGCCGTCGGCTAATTGTCAAATTACAAAGATCGGGAATATCTAATGGACGTCAGAGATCGCGAGACGGAGGACGGGTTCGTCGCGGATTTTCAAGCGTCCTCCCCCCTCCACTCCCCCCTCCACTCACTCCCCTCTTCCCTCGTTCACCGTGTCTTCCCCCACCACTGGCCTCCCACTGCGCAGAATCGGGAAATACCCCCACCATTCGGGACCACGATGCAACCCCTACCCCTTTTGCACCTGCAACCCTTCCGTCGGTTCCGAAGTTACGTCATTCGACTCCGGGCCGCTGGCGGTCCTGGTCCAACGCTTCCGCTTCCGGTTCCGCTGGCCCACGAGGAACACCACCCTCTACTCTGTCTCCTTGGAACCGATTGGTAAACGAACTCTGACTTTACGTAGACTTGGTTGTGATCGGGTGCAGGCAGATTGTGTTCTAGCTTGCGATCTTTCTGTTCCTACTTTCCTTTGGGATCTTGGGTTTTCTGAGCTTTGTTTCATTTTTCGTGGATCGTTTTCTCTTTGGTGGGATTTAAAAATATTGCATGGTTATTGGTTAGGAACTCGGGATATTTGTTGCTTTGTGAGGAGAAATGAGGTTGCTTCTAGAGGTTTTTGATTTAGTTGGAGTAGTTTCGGTGAGGTGATTTAGGGTGGTTGGTGTGCGGTTTGATAAAGGGGTTTTGGTAGGATTTGTTGATTGGGTTTGGTGAGTTTTGTATGCTTGTGTTGGGGATGCATGAAGTTTTAGTCTGTCTGGTTTGTGGTCAGTAGTCTAGTTTATATTTGGACTAAATGCTGTTTGTTGCAGTTAAATTGCAGGTACTTCTTACTTTTTGTATTGCTGGGTTTATTGGCTGAAAGGTTAGGAATTACATGATAGATTTCGTCAATATTTCTATTTTACTGCATTTTATTCAGCTGTATCTACTATATAAATTCTATAATCTGATTCTATTTACATATCGTTTGAAATTTTTAAAGTGTATTACTCATGAAGATATATGTGGAAACAATTGAAGTTAACTTCTTTGCTGTAGTAACGCGAGTACTAATAAGCAGAGCATGTATCAAAGGATCATCTATTCTTTGTTACCTTGTACATTTGATAAATAAGGATAAGTTCCTTTTTGAAGAGTGTAGATTTTGATCATAAACTTGAGCTTGCTTTGTGTAGAATGAGGAGTGATTTAAAGTTATAATTTCAGTATACTTGCTCCTAAAAAAGTAGTTGTGTTAAATATACAGTAGTTCTATTTCTGTTGAAAATACCAAGATAAGTTATTTTTCTATTCGAAGGTTCGTGTTAAGTTTTAATTTCGTATAGAGCCACTGTGAAGTCTCTATCTTCGTGCTAAATTTCCGTTCCCGCCCTCTGATTTAAACCAGCAACACTGTCGGTAAGGAAGGAACCCTAAGTCCAATTTAGGGAATACTATCCTTCATCTTGACAAAGATATTACAAACAATAGTATAATAACACATTACGATTAATTTAAATATTATGTCAATATTAGATCGTTTCAATTTGAATTGTAAATTCTTCAAGACCTTTTCCACATCTCACTATACATTTCTTCATTTTTATAACACTCCCTGTTCACATAGAACACTGGATCATCTTTATTAAAATTTCCAATACAGCTATAAATCACTAAATAGTTAACAAAACTTCAGTACTAACTTAACTGAATTTCCTATCATCTCTTAAAATTATTCACCAAGAATAGAATTCTGACCTAAAACCATTTAAATCCATCATCGTAACCGTCAAAATTTCCTTCTTGCATCTGAATAATTACAAGTCACAAAGGACTTAATAAAAGTAATATTCTCGATTAATAATTTCGGGCCCCTTGAATAACACTTCATCCACTCACAGAACCCAAGAAAATCCGTCTGTTAGTTGTATTCGTACAGCAAGACGTGTTTGATATCCGTATAATAAAATTATGATCTGATAGGCCCGCCGAGCCATTCGTCTCAATCATGTTTCCCAGAAGATTGACGAGCGCGCAACGCAGTCCTGACCTCCTCCGTTCCCTGGCCTCCACCATTCTTCTCATCCGCGGTGGAATTCCCATTAGAATAAAATTACTTTCTTTACACCGTCGATCCCTGGATTCCAACGTGAATTTAAATATAATTCATTTCCATAACAAAACCTCCTTTAACAATGACTGAAATAATAATTTTTAATCGTTCTCTGGATTTCAGGAAGTTGAGGAAATTCACAGGGTGACCGGAAGTCCATTGGAAACGCTCTTTATGCTTTTGATTGTTGCTCAGAAAGCCTTGATTATGATACTGGCTTTCGGGCAATAATCATAATCACGAAAGGGCAGAGTCACAACGGATCACGTCGCTCGTATCACCTGTTGGTGCGACCCAACGCCAGGTAGACGATGGTCGCAGCGATCGTCGTCTTTTGGGTCGTCAATATGGCCAGCAAACTATTATAAACGGGGATTTTTAGACAGCTATACATTACGTGCATAATATTCACTGTCCTAAGACCATTTCTTTGTTGTATTTCCGCTCTGACCTCGAGGAATCCCAAAAACAATACACCAAGCCCCATTTCTTGTACCTGATACTACCAGTTCTTCTACAACCTACACCAACAAAAGTCCTGTATTTTCCACCAATCACAAGTCGATACGTTGTATTAAGACTCTATGCATACAATCACCAAGACAGAACACATTCAACCATCGACAAGGACACATCTCTCATTCAGAACAAACACAACTAAATACAGATACACATACAACACAGTGTTACATTTATGTTTATATTAAAGTGTAAGTGTGTTACAAAGTAGTGTTAAATTACACAAATAACACCATACACCGTCACACCATATATCCAACGAGTTTCGAGGTATGTACTAATTTATCAACGAGCAGTGACAAATCACGAGCTTATCGCGAGTACGCCGCGTCATCTGTTACTCGGTGATCTAGAGAATTTAGTTCGGGTTTTCCGTTCTCTGAAGCTTTCGATTCTTCTTGATCGCTGGCTGTGGTCTTCGTGAAATGAAAACGTCGCCATTTTGGTTACTGAATTGTGTATAGTAAACGTGTTTTAGTATTGGATTGTGTGTTAAGTAACGTTAGGAATATTAGTTTTAATAGATATTATATTAATATACTTTATTATATGAGTACAAAGTAGTTGATATAGAACAGTTATTATCATCGGTATTTTAGTATACTTAAATATAGTTTTATGCATAGAAGTAGACTATAGTAGGTACTGTTTCTATTAAGTGTGAATTGTTTAGTGTGCTTTATCGTAAGACTGTCAAATAGACGATTATTATATTGTTAGTATTATTATTATTATAAGGTTAATGTAAGGTTGTGATATCGTAAATGGTATAATTATAATACTATTGTATTTCATAGTGGATATCATAGTATTAATGTTACAATATCAATGGTAATAGTCATAGTAATATATTCTATATTGTAATAGTATTTTTATAATATAGAAAATAATAGTTTCACCAATATGAAGTACAGTAATAATATAATGTCTATAAGAAAGTGAAGTAAGGCAATCACTTGTAACAATAGTAGTTCTAGTGCTACATTTACTATTCCACAATGTAACATTAACATATACTAATACTAATCATAACATTAACAGTACAATGACCGTCTATTTTACAAATGCGCAGTAAAATACAATGAACAATTGATACTCTGTAATGACGATAGCAGTAGCAATACTACAAACAGTAACATAACAGAAATTATAACAGTGATATTATTTTAATATAAACAGTAATAAGAATATGTAGTAACTCTAATACCAATAAAATTTACGAGGTGGTACCAAAAACCAATTTACTATAGTTACAGTAAAGGTGTAGTATGATTTATATTCAGAATTCCTTTCAGAATTTTGGTTCATTCAAAACGACATAAAGAAATTTATTCAAGTAACATAGATGTTCGAGTTATTTTACGAAAACATAGAATTTCATAAAAAATAATGAATTACACAGTGATGCACGTAATATATTATAATATAATCGCCAATGGTAAAATATTAAAAACCTTACAATTCTTCACTGTTACCATACGCATTACTTCCATATCCATTAATGTTTGCTATACACAATTCTTGCCATAACTATGCGTCGTCATTTCTACCGTTTATACAATTTCAACTGTTTATGACGTTGGCCTATACAGCACATCCCTCTCGTTTCGAAAAGCCACAGAATGTACTGCGTCTATGTAAATGTGGGAAAGAATAAACGAGAGGATGAATCGATTGAATCCCCAGGCATTTAAGTCAAAAATAAATTGCTCGGGATTGGTGGTTCCAGCGGCAGGGCAGCGTTTAAATAAAGTGAAACCGAGGAGTAGGGCGACCCACCTTCCACAATGCTGCAGGTTTATTGAATTTCATCGGATGTATATATCCGAGCCACTCCCATCTGACGTCTTCAATCGAATTAAATTTATTCCTTTGAAATTATAACCCCGCTCTCGACATCCCTTCGCGATGACGTCGAGGACTAATTATTCCCTGATTCCCGTTGCTCGATCGCGCGATACTTACGTTTCAATTGCAATCTCGAAAACCGTTTACGATTTATCTCCGTACACTTTTGTACCCTCGATGTACTGCCCTTATTTATTTCAGTATTGAAATCTATGTGCAATGGATAGACGATTTCTGTCGAGTGTAGATAATAACATAATTGTGGTTGAATAATGTAAATTTGTGTAAAATATGCTTATTTCCTTATAGAATGGTAATATAAAAAAATTGTACGCTTTAGTTAGCTGCTGTAAGTTCAAATGATTCGTGGAGTTTTTGAAAACATTGATCAAAATGGAACCAGACACAATTATTTTAGGGTTAATCGTTGGAGTACCGTGGATCATTGCTAAAATCCATTTACTATAGTCCTTCCTATGCCGAAGAATGTTATTTTTTTTTTTAAATACTGTTCATATTAATTGTTGCAATTTCGTAATTCTTTAGGGTAACATTTAACTCGTGGTAGCCACAATTCATACAAATTCGCACTGGAAAAAAATTCAAGTGTTTATTATTTACGGGTGGATGAGCGTATGGATCTCGATCCACTATGTTAAATTATACCTCTGTCCCCTACAATGTCAGGTAGTTGGAGCCCGAGGGTCATTTATGTTTTACTCTTCGAAGGCGCGACATCGAAAGTGCGTGTTGGTGCGACTTCGCACCTGTGTGCCTATAAAGGTTGCTGTTCTGTTTCCCTAAAATTTAAGAAAAGTGTTTTTGGCAGTTCAACAGCTTCATTTTCCATAAAACTAAGTAATTTCTACATAAATAATTATTTATCTATATTTTATGCATTATAAACAACTACTATCCTTACAAAATCGAACGATTACACTGTTCGATTACACTTACCAATTTTTACAAACCCTGTTAAAATCGGAGTCGGACAATTGGGGTCATGTCCTTCTGAGAGTTAAAGGGTTAACAGTTCAGCACCCATCCAATATTCATTTTCCCAAGATCTTTTTCGTATCCTCCACGACCTTCAACCTTTTCCTCTTCCACGAACCCCTGAACCAACTCCCCTTCACCTTCCTTCGATCATTTCTACCGCGATCCAAACCCGGCTTGAATTACCCCTATAGGGTAAATTTGAGACAGAAGCCAACCTTTTTTGGGCGAGAGTCAATAACTTTTTTAGTTTTGTACTAATTAATACGAACTTTTTTTAGTATAACACACATCATACGGCCAATTTTAAAGTGTTCATATTTTTTAACATATGTCCATAAACAGGGCAAATAGAGCTATATCCTCATTTTTTTTCAAATGTTTAAATAGTTCCCCGTTATAAAAACAGGGCATTCATTTGAAACAATTGCAAAATAGACGGTTAAAAAATATTTTTCTTAACTGAAATAATTTTTATTTGGTACACTTATGTTTCCACTGTAAGTACTCGTAAAGATCATTTCGATCAGTTTTTTAGTTCAATAGTTATGATTTAATGAAAAGAAGTTGCTCTAAAATCAACAATTTTTTAAATTTTAATATTGTATTTACTAATAGGATTACATCTTGTGTTCAATACGACTTCCATTAGCAAGAATGCATTACGAAATGTTAAATTTATTTATTTTATTTCTGCCTTTGTATGACCCTGAAGACCATAGTATACTACATGGTTGAACTCGCCTTAATTCCCGCTTTTACATGATGTACAAAAATATGAAGCATTCCATTTAAAAAAGTTAAGGTCATCTTTGTTTCTAGAAAAATATTAATTAGGAGATTCTAGAACACCATTACTGTCGTACTAAGACGTTAGCGTTTATTTACAGGAATGGTAATAAAGTACGATAGTAATGGTATTTTAGAATTATTTAAATTGAAATATCTCCTAATTTTTCGACATACATAGGTTAGTACTTTTTTATAACGAATGTCCAGCTGCATCGATTGACGCATTAAAAAATACCTCATTCCATTTAAAAAAACAAAGTTGACCTTTATATGACCTTTACGCGTCTACTCACGAAAAAACCAATAACATCATAATCTGCTCCATTCGATACAATTCAAGCCTCCCCTGAAACATTTTTTCCTACGAGTAACAATAGCGAGAAAAATCAAGATGTAAAAATCGGGTGAGACACTCTGTATATCCCACAGGATCCACGTCGATAATTATGGACCGTTTATTTTGAAAGTGGTGCAAGTCCATTTTCCAATTCCATTACATTTTATTTTAGTTTACCCTAAATTAAGCATAAATTACGTCATTGACCGTTTATTTCGAAAGTGGTGTAAGTCCTTTTTTAAAAACAAATGAGACATGACGTAATTTATGCTTAATTTAGTGTAAACTAAAATAAAACTGAATGGAATTGGAAAATGGACTTGCAGCACTTTCAAAATAAACGGTCCAATTATCAATCGTGTGTCTAGGCGTCGGTCGCTAAATCGTTTATCAGATTTCACGGCGGCGAGACGCGCCGCGCGGGAAACGATCGACGTGGGGGGCGAAGTGGCGGGGGCTTGGAAGCGATGCCTGATAAAAGATTCAACGTTAATTACCGGAAATGGCCCGGGGCCGGAGATCCGGTTTTTATATCGGCGCGCAATATATATTTCTGACATGCCGGAAGGCGCATCTCGCTCCCACCTACCACCTCACCATACTCAGTGGAAAAGGAAGTTTACCTCCGTCGTCGACGGTTCGCGGCGTCGAACGTTTGAACGGGTGAAACTGGTTGCGACGTCCGAGGGGGGGGGACGGTTCCTCAAAAACTGCCAAAAAGTCGGGGCCAACGAGGGTCGACAGGTGGGAAGAAGGGGGTGAGGAGGTGGGACAGATGAGAAATTCCGTTGGCGGGAGACGAGTCAGGCAACGATGCATTATTTACATTTTAAAAGCATTTCGGGGTGAGGGCTTAATTCGCTGTCTAGTTAGCCGATCATCCAACGCCTCCTGTCCCCCCGAAAACCCCCTTTTGTTGTGTCGTGTGTGGACGACAAACAACCGTCGAAGTCGCGAGGACAGAACATTTCGCTTCTCCCCCCACCATTTAGATATTATGTATGTATTTTAAGGGCCTGGAGCTGTCTTACGGTGACGGACGCTCTCTGACGCTGTTTGTAGTTTGTTATTTTTAAAATGTTTTGGTATTTTGGAGAGCCTTTATACCCTCACGAGTAAACTCTGCTTCTGCTAGGGGAAAAAGGGGCGTTGGAGAAGGGCCTCTTAAATTTTGGTTTAAGGAATTATTGATACTAATGCCAAATTAACATTCGATTTAATATTTATTTCAGTACTTCGAATAAATTTACCAAGTGGTAGGAGGTTTTTCTTTTACGCCCCTTTTTTCCCCTAGTGCGAGCGAAATTTGCTCCTGGGTCCACTTCGAAAATGTCAACTTCGAATTCAGTACAGTTAAAAGTTTAGTAAAGTTTGAGGAAGTTTTCGTTTTATTTGAAACTGGTAAAATAATGACGGAAGCAAACGAATTCCTGTATGATTCTAATGCCCGTAAATTCGACTTAAAAAATCTATATTTTTATAAATATTCAATATTATTCAGAATATTCATTTGAATATTCTTTCACTGGCATGTCCGGCTATTACTGGTTATTTCTACTTATTGTAATTATATGTAACGAAAATGGTAGTGTATCGGTTAAATAATTGATTTAACATAAAAAAAAATATTAGACTTCTTTACCTTTTTCACACCTCCAAATCATATCTCTATAAATTTCTTGACGATCTTGATACCCGTCCGTGACATTCGTCGAAATGTAATCCCTTGATAATACTCACGCTGACGCATCCTGAAACACAAAGTAACGTATCATGATAGATTCTATACCGTCTAAAAGGCTCGTGACACGCTTCACGAGAATTTACTAGAAATATTACCGTGTCTCCTTTCTTTTTTAAAAGTAAAATATATAGAAAAAAAGTTCAATACAGCAAATTGGCAGTCTAAACTATGTATCAATAACAATTAACAGTTAAAAATACTTTCCTCGATAAAAAAATCAAAACGCTAAAAAAAACGAGAAAAAAGAGAGAGAAAAGTAATTACTTAGGAATATTTGTTTATTCCTTTTTGACTCTTGCAGACTCCTCGAATCAATTTAACTAATTAAGTAATGTATAAATTAATTGAATACCATCAGTTTACGTGTCTATACGTCTATATGGTACCTGCTGGTCAGAAATCTTTTTAATCATTTTTCAATTGACTTCTCAGTTTTCAAAAGCTTTACCTGAATTTCTTTCAGGACCGAAATAAATGATCTCCCTGAAAGTATAATAAATAGAGTGAATACTGCACAATTTCCCAGTCAAATCGGTATAGGTTTTTTTCTGCTTTTAATAATATATTTACTTTATAACGAATAACAAATACTTTTTTACTTGTATCTCTCACAGAAAGCAAAAATTCAACTCACGTGAGGTGTATATTCGAAATGTGTTTTAAGAACAATGTGTGTAGGTATGTTCATTATATGAAACAACTTTTCCTTTCTTCAGTAAAAATGGTAATGAAGGTATTGTTGCCTACTAGTTAGAGATCAATTCTTTCCTTAACTTGTGTGTAAATCCTCGATAAATGGTCGAAGGCTCCTCAGCACTGACAACGTCGAAATTGTAATGAATTTTAGCACAGTGATAGAGCCTGAAGCATACAGCCATTAATTTATGAAATATTTAATGTTCAGTGTCGAGGAACCTTCGAACACTAATCGAGGATTTCCTGTAATGAATTTTCCCATCTCAGGAACCACCAACAGCAATCTTCCCATTCACAAACTATCAATGTAACAATGGCGTAAACAATACACAACAATCCAAGAAGAACAATCCTAAATACATCAGCCCGTACCCAGCTCAACAAAATCCAAAATTCATCCCAAAAAACGATATCCTAAACCTGAGAAAACCACTCAAAGAAATTAAGATCCCCCCCGAAGTCTCGTTTTCCTTGTATCAGGTGGGCTTTTCCGGTATTTTCCTCGAGCCCTCGATAAATTTCGCCTCGGTCGAGGATGTTGAAAAGATTTTTTTTTCTCCCCCTACGCCCCACCCGGTATAAATCTATATATCCTGTGCGCAGGAGCTAGCTAGGGACGATCCATATTTATATAGTCAAAGCGGGTTGACAGATCGACGTTCGGTCGCGACTCGTTCGCCTTGTGCCGGTGAATATTTTAGTCACTCCTGGCTTCAGCTGTCAGTCCGCGGGACAGGAGGCGCGCGAAAGAGAGAAAGGGGGTGGTGGCAAAGGGGATGATGTGGGAAGAGAGGGTTGGATCCCGTCTATGTATAGAAACGTATGGCCCGGCGAACTTTCGACCTGCGATGACCCGGAGGATGGATGTACAGACGTTCAGTTTTCCACCTTCCGCGAGGAAGCACCCCCTATCTCCGACACCTCGCGAATCGCCTAATACGTGGTCTAATACGGGGTAACAAGCGATTGTCTATAAATAACGGATAATTACGTATTTACCTGCGTACGAGATGGATCAGATGTCAGCTCGATGGAACGTCGAAGGATTTGATTAACCACAATGGCGGTTTGAATTACAGTAAATCATCGATGAGTGTTCGAAGGCTCCTCGGCACTGACAAGTGCTCAGGTGGAATGCTGGATTTTTAATGAGGTTTAGCACGGTGATTGAGCTTCGGATTCTGATGCCAATGATATTTGTTTCAACCAAATATAGCCGTTAGTTTATGGAATATTTAAGGTTCAGGAAGTTTCGAACAGTTATCGATGATTTACTGTAGTCGCTGTTAGTGTCTTTTTTAGCAATTCTAGTTACAAGGGAACTTTGTTATTTTTTTACGTGAAATACCTTTTCACGTAGAAATTAACTTAATTTAATTATTTGTGGAGTTACAACATTGGAAATGATAATTACAAGAGAACTTCGGTACCTTAGGTTGGGATAACTTTGAAACACTCTTTTGCAGGTATTTTTTTACGTGTAATACCTTTTGACGTAAAAATCAACTTAATTTTTATAATTTGTGGAGCTGCAACATTGGAAATGATAATTTTCTGACTTGGAACAAAGTTACCCTACTGAATGAAAGTTACCTCAACTTACGGTGCACCGAAACTTCCGATTTTTTTTTAAACTCCGCAGGTTCGTAGGCAATCTCGGTAGAAGTATCGGACAAGTTTTCGTTTTTGCCAATATTCGGTCCGTTGAGGTGAAACTACCCCTTAAATGTTAATGTTTGTTTTCCTATCGTCCTGTATATCTTGAGAACTATAGTAGATATAAAAAAAAATGTTGCAATGGAATATTAATGGATTTCTGTGCAATGAAATTGTTAAAAATTCATTTATTGGTTTATCAACCCTTGTTAGTTGGGGTGGTTTGGCTTGTACCGTTAGATGGGTGACTTTCCGTTCGTAAATAATTATCATAGAGTGAAGAAGGAAAAGTGAAGGTAACTGTTAATGAACAATAATTGGGTAAGAATAATAATAGTGAATGTTTTGAGTCAATAATAATTGCTGAGTCTAGTACACATGAGGAATGCGTGATTAATATTGTTTGTATATTGTGTTGATGCGAAGTGAATGTACAACTACGTCACGTGATCTATTTTAGCCTTGTCCGTGTGGCAGGTTTGATAGCTTTCAGATAGTATCGATGATAATTAGAAAATTTTATGGATATTAATGTCATTAAATGGTGCGAAATTAATAATAACCTGAAAGATGAGCAGGTTAAAAATAATTTGAATAATCCGATAAATTACCGAGACCCCGAGAACCGGAAGTCTAGCAGATTTCTTACAGAAGCAAACACATTTTACAATCAACTTTCTCTATTCAGTTCAGTTTATTTTATAGTACTTAGATTCGCTTTTTAGTGATATCAGTTCGTATTCAGAGCAACATTTCTTGTTTCTAAAATAGGAGTTATACCTTCGTTATAAATTAAACTCTGTCGAGGTTAACTTCGTCCACTGTCCTTCTCTATTACTTCCGACATTTTGTGTTTACGCAGTTGACATCGTAAATTCGATCAACCTCTCAATAAATCGCGCGGGAAATGACGTTTTCGAGGGAGTTTTTCCGTAGGTCCATTCAGCGAATTAAATTATGGGTAACTGTGAACGTCAACTCACGCTCAATCGTGAATATTCATGGACTGCTGCTCGGGAACGGAGTTGCCGTAAGTAGTTTTCCGTAATACCCGTCGCGGTTTCCAAAGGAAATGTTCTGTCGCGCCAATCGTCAATCGTTTAATAATTCAATTCGTTCCGGCTTATCCATTGGTTTCATTTGTGGTTAATCGTTTTCGAAAGTAACCCGGATTAAGTCGAAATATTTAAATCCTTGTCCAGTCGATAAGAAATCGGCTTCGCTATCGTCGCTTTGAAGTCAAATACCAGATTATAAATAACCATTGATAAAAGATCTCTTCAAATACGGAACGAATTTCTGACATTTTGATTTTGTTAAGCTTCCTTGCATTGCTCCGTATTTAATATAGAAAAGGAAATGTAACATACCATTATTAGATCATGGATATATTATGCAACCAGGTATAGATTTCTACCGATTAATTTACAGTAATTGAAGTAACGACGAAATTTGATCATTGTATTAAGTATTCTATCAAGTTCTGAATAAAGTAAAATCCTCGTTATACTTTATTAAATTTCTTCCTGAGTGCAGTAACTCTGTTGATAAATACATAAAATTCATCATCTACATATTGTAATTCAAAACATTGTTTCTATAACAATAACGTCCTATACTCCATTCCACTATGACCAAATTCATATGCAACAGCCTATTCAATTAACACGTTGACTGCCGCAGAATTTTCGTACATTTCAGCCACATCGTCGAAGTGACATTTTCGTTACAGAGTGTACAAGAATAAAATGTTATATAAAATTATTAAAGTCAACTATGTTATCATACTTTTGGCATTTAGTTTGTAGAAGTTTCCCGATTTATGGTTCAATATTAATAATATCGAAAAGTATACTCCCTAGAGTGGGGGTCACCGGTGACCCCCACGGCATTCGACGTGTTAAAATCAATCATTATAAATCTCTGCAAACCAGCGCAAAGAATTAATGCTTTTTCTTTAATGTAAACGATAAATTATATACAAAAATCTTCACAAATTTATTTATTCTCTACATTACTCACACGCCCAGTAGGCTTATTAAACATTTATTCAAATTATCATTGGTTTCTTCGCACCAATCTACTCAACTGTCCACTTATTTGTTTAAAAAATTATCGTTTATAATTTTCTATCAGCTATGGCGAAATAATTTCATGCCACGGTTACGCTTTTACCGCGCTCCGTTTGCAATTAAGAGCAGATAATGAATTAAATTAGAACGCGCGAGAGCACTTTTATCGGTGAACTCTCTTCCGCGGCTGACGTCGGTTCGATAAAACGTGGAACGGCGACGTACACACAGTTGCAGCCCGAGCTCAAATTCGTTACATTGTTTATAACCGTGAGATTATTGAGTATAGACGTTCGTTTGAAAATTTGCAACCGCCTGTTTCGTCACGCTTCCATAACGTATTTGATCACCGTTTGTTGTTATATTTCGCAAAAGTTAGAAACTTTGTAAACTGTTCAACAAAATTGACATTTTGTATCAGGAGACCACGCGCGTGCAGGAGGTGTTCTTTATTTTGCACAAAAACAGAGTCCACGGCCGCGCGGATTTTTGTTCCCCTTCACTCGCGAATTCGAGCGGCGGATATCTTCCGCAATCTTAGATCATCTGAACGGTCTGAAGAACAGTTTAGGGATTAAACCGTGTTTTAAAATTGTTGAATATTTATTTTATCGCGACTTAAAACGATTAAAAAATGAGTGATAAAAAACGACGCAAATAAAACGTGATTTGGTAGTTTTGCATATTCAAATTAATGGGATTATTTCTATTAAATACTAGCTATAGTTTGACATTAGTCACGTGCATAATCACGTGCTCGAAGAACTGAAAATAATTCCGTGTGTTAAAAGAATTAAATTTCGAAATGGACACGGTAAATGAATCGGATTTACAGATGCTATTTGCTGAATCGTTGGCTAATGACAATGTTTTTATGGTTGCAACGACTGTGGACACAGGTACATGCACTGCTTCAGCTTAATTAAAAACCTGAGTACGTGGTTCTCCAGTATAACCTCTACAATGTTCTAATTTCAGGTTTCGAGTGGCAAGCGGTGGATGAATGCAAAAAAAAATTGGATAAAAATGTTATGATCGTTAAGGGACGCGGGAAGATTTTCTTGAACGCGAATTGGAATCAATTTAAACAAGTATTAACCTTTTTTGCGTATTTTTATGCAATTGTTTTTAATTCATAATTTCAGGAAAACTTGAATGAAACTGAAATGTAATATTGTTCAGAGTAACAGAACATGTCACTGAAATGACCTTTGTAGGAATAGATTTTAAAACAACATTATTAACAGTATTTTTGTACAAATAATGAAAATAAGCCTGAGAGTCAATAACATTTAATATATTAACAAATTAACATTCTTTATAGATACCTACTCAGTTGTTGAATTTGTTATAAAATAATGTATAATTCTTGCCCGAAGTATTCTTCCCTGTACCAAATAGTTCTCAAGATAGGGCAAGAATGTCTTTTACTGTTAACATTGGCTTTATAATTCTAGGTACAAGAGATGAGGTCAATAGACAATATATTTATAGTTGCAGATGTAAGAAAGTTTAAATTTAGTGAATCTGATAAGGAAGCTGACCTGCAATTGTTCAAAGATTCAGTGCTTAGTAGTATGAAATTAGAGAAGACTTTAAATGCTTGGAAACGAGTAACAGATTTTCAAGGAAAAGTATATCCTACTATTGCAGAATATAGTGTGGCAGAAAAAGATCGTAAACTCACAAATACCAATACCACAATTGCAACATGTAGGGGTAGAAAAAGAGGTCAGGATCCAGCTGAAGCTAAAGAAAATGAAATTTTAAGGTATAGAGTAACTTGTGAAAGAAGTGGTAAACATTCGTTCGAATCAGCTGATGTTGCCAGGGCTATTGGAGGGGAATTACAAGATAAATATTGTTGGCTTGTAGATTTGTCTTCGTATCACTTAGAGATACTTTGCAAATTAACTAATGGTAAGTGTGATAAGGCAATGAAAGGCATTTCTGTTCCAAAGTATAATGTACATTATATGTATTATTTATAGAGGAACTGGTAACATATTTTCGTGTTACTCATGTGTCTAAGCATCGTAGAAATATTACATTCTTTGGACCAACTACCCTTAGAGCAACTATATGTTACAATTTACTACAATTAGCTAATCCCAATCTAGGAGACATAATAATTGACCCAATGTGTGGTGGTGGCTCTATCCCGATAGAGGTTGTCTACAACATTCAAACAGCTTATTCTTGTCTCCACAAATTTCTTGTAATGTTCAATAATATTGACACTAAACATTCTAGGCAGCTTTAGTTTACTCCCAGTCTTACATTATTGGTGGTGACAATCATCCAAAAGCTGTTGATAGGACAAAATCTAATATTGATGCATCTGCCTCCAATTGCAAAATTGATTTAGTACATTGGAGTGTATCACAATTACCACTTAAAAATTCGTACATTGATATTGTCGTTTCAGACCTGGTAATTATATTTCTTTTCCAAAAATGTTATTATTGTATTACCTGTTCAATTTTCCAATATTTATTATAGCCATTTGGAAGAAGAAGTGGGCGAATGATAGACAACAGAATACTTTATAAACAATTTTTAATAGAATTAGGACGAATTCTAAAAATTTCAACAGGCCGGGCGGTATTACTCACTTATGACAAACGTAGCTTTAATATGGTATGTTACTGAAGTTCAGAAATCAATATTCTTATCCAAAATTACATAAACATTTGTTTACTTAGGCTTTACAAACAGCAGGAGATTTATTCTGGGTAACAAAAATGTTAGGTGTAAATATAGGTGGCCTCCAAGCTGCAGTCTATGTTTTAAAAAGGACAGAAGTACTTTATGAGCAATATAAACCTAAAGCTGGTAAACACAGGAAGTTTAAAAATAGTTAAAGAGATAAAGACTGTAAATTTTGTTAATTTACGTTATGGACTGAACTCTAATATTTGTATTATTAGTTGATATTACATAAGAGTTTAATAAAAAGTAATTTTTATATTTCTATACAAACTTTATTGATTATTTATAATGATAAGGCACCCATCCTCAGAAGTGCTTAGGCTAGATAATAAAGTTCATAGGAAGAATTTTCTTCTACTAGTTTCCATATCATGTCTTCGTCCTTGTATAAGCCATTCATATTCTCCATATTTGCTGTCAAACGTTCCATGTTGCAAGGATCTTAGTTTTAGAGTAAATCTAGGTCCCAATTCTCTTAATTTGGGTTTTCCTTTTTGTAAATCAAACTGATATCTATAAGAACATACATGTTATTACATTTTCATTTGCTATTGACAATAATTTCTTATATCCACAAATATAGTGAATGTGTTAATATCCTCAGAAGTAGCCTATTTAGTGATTACTTGTCAAATATAAATAATCAAGAAGTTATCTGTTATTCTTGAGCTGTTTACAAAGTCACTATATTTGTTCCATCAAGTATATTTAGTTCTATAGATCACAAATTTTACCTATGATGTCTAAAAAATATATAATCCCTTTGATTGTGAAATGTGACAGCCCTTCTTCCTTTAAATTCAGGCTGATAATGAAACAATGCCCCTAACATTCTACCAATTGTATAACCCAAGCGAGTAGTAAAATTATTTAAAATAACTTCTGGTCTATGTTTTGTGATCTCTTTGTGATTACGTTTCAACTCTGGTGTTATTTTCACATTGCTCAGTTTAAAGTATGCTGTTGGTCCATCTGGTAAATGAATGATTAACATACCATCTAAAGAACACTATAAGGAAAATAAACTTATATAACTAGGATCTAAACAAAATGAAGTCTTAAATTTATACAAAGGATACTTGGTTTACATTGATCTTCATTGATGACAATGATATCAGTGAAATTTCTCGCAATGGCACTCTTCACCATTTTCTTCACTCCAGACCGGTTTCTATACAACGAAATAGAATTTGGTATTATCCTTGTCATTTCTCTGCCAAAGATTCTGGTTTTTCTTGTTGGATTGTCACAATAAGTGATCAAGACTTTGGGCTCATAGTCGTGTCTATAATAAGAAGCAAATTCATCATGTTCAAAATCAATTTTCAATTCCTGGTTTTCTTCATCGTCAAGGTCTCCAGTAATAGTGGTATCATCTTTTTCCCTCAAGCTCTCGATTGTATGCGGCACTTGTTTTGTACCCCCTTCTTGAAGTCGTTTTTTCCTAGCTTCTTTCTTAGCCTTCGCTTTTTCTTTCATTAATTTCTGACATTTCTGGTATCGTAATGCTTTGCATTTTATGTGATTAAAGTTGCTGTCAGATGGCAAGATAACCTCTTTTGTTTCGGTGGTTTCCGATGTACTTGGTGTTGCTTCGTTGCTCTCCTCCTGAACTCGGTTAAAAGGATTTACCCTCAAGTTTTTCACCTTCATTTTAGTACACTTCGTACTTCAATCAATCTTTAAGACTTTTTTTCACGCCATGTGCCAGTATTTTACACGTGAACTTATATGTATATAAGTATGTAATGTCATCAGGTTATGCTAGGTTACTGTATATTTTCACTCAATGCCGCCAACATCTAAATATCATGGCAATACGTGGACGATATTAAACATTTCAAATTCTGTGCATTAATTATTAATTAAAATATATTTGTATATGTCTGTACACGTATGCTCTGTTACTCCTAAAATATGTGTTTGGTTAATTTTTACAGTCATATTAACTTATGTACATTTAGATACAATATATGTAGATACTTTCATACATAAAATCCAACAAAACTTTCAATTATACAGCTTATAAATAATTTTAGAGAAGTCTCTGACATTTATACACGAATGAGATGTCATAATTAAATATTACTGTGTGTGTATATAATAAAATAATCTAGGAATGGATTCTCCTTCAAACATCACAAATCCTTTTAGTTAAAAAATTTCAATGATATCCATAATACAAAAAAGACAACTATGGAGAATAGGAATAAATACAGAATGTAATAATGATGACTTCCTTTTGATAGTCTGAACACACGTGCAACGGATGCTGTTAGAGAACCACCTGTTCTTTCAAAATCTTCATCCTGTGGCAATAAAAAAAAAGTTTATTGTGTGTGGGTGTATATATATATATATACATATATATATATGTATACATGGAAAGTCTATAATTATAATCAGCAATTTTTCATGAATAGACTGCATATGTACATGCAATTAGGGATCTTTATGGATTAATTTATAGAATTTTTCTATATTTATACTCTTACATTCTTGTATTCTTTTTATACAATTAATGTTAGTGGAATCAAACGAAAATTTGTTTATTATATTAATGGTATTACCAGATTCCAAATAAAATGAATGCCTCATTGCACTTTATTAAACTTTTTAGTATACAGATAATTAGACAATATTGCATGCTATAAAATTATAAAATCTACAACCTATTCATGAATGCACTTACCATTCCACGAAGCATTTTGTCCTGATATTGTACTTCATTTCCAATGTCAATTGACAATGACTTCAAAGCATGAATTTTATCTTTTAAATGTTCTGTCATCCTTTCATTCTCATCTTCCAGACCATTTTGACTTGATGTTGATGGTACTGGCTCGTAAGCATAATCTAATAGATAAAAATAAAAGTATATTTGATTAGAGTTGAAAGTGATAATTTTACATTAATTAACTTACTTGTATGAGCTCTGCGCATTTTATTCTCAATTTTGGCGGTTATTTAAAGCACACCTGCAACAAAAATGATTGTACTTGATCAATCTACCATAGTATTCAGTTATTTTTTTTTAGATTACACTGTGTTTCCACAAATTTATTATATACGAAATTTAAATAGAAATTTATTTTTTCCATTAAAAGTTTTATCATGTTCAGAACAATAAAAAAGTTCCTTTGACGTTTTATGTTTTTCATTTTCTTCTAAAAATACATAAGATCTGTCGTCTAATGAGGATGTATTTTTATAATTTGTGGAAAAATAGGTAGAAGTATTAAAAAGAAATTAGTAAAATGTTAAAATGTATAAACAAATATGTACTGATTTGAACTCAAGAATGGGACACGTTATATACAATATTTCGGCTCATTGATTGTCATTTATAGTGGATTCATTAAATTTATTTTAATAGTTCAATAAATTGTTATATGTATAGATTATATTAAAGTATTATTACTGGTTATTACGAACCGTGTAAAAAGAACTGTCAATGATACGATCTGCCACGAAGAGCAACGCACCAGCAACAGAGTGACAGAATACACATATGTCAACGTCACGACCTCTGTGAAGTTAGCCGGGCAATTATGACTTTTTAACGTTTCATCACCGACTAGGTATAGGATAGACCTATCATCTTATGGGATTTCGTGTCTCATGTTCTGAAATACCGATAGTGTAAAAAGTCAAGGATTTTCTGCTGCCCTCTACGTTATGAGAACGGTGAATTTGTGAACTACGTTAAATCTAAGAAGGGACCATGGTCATGAACGGATTCTCTTCCGTCCGCTCGCTATAAAGTAGACGTATTAGAAAGGAGTCTTCGGTTCAAATCCCGACGGATCTATATTAGTTTTTCTTCGCGTACAAAAA